>NW_025194051.1:0-4006 GCF_004010195.1 Chiloscyllium plagiosum | reverse complement strand
CCCTCTGTCTTCTACCTTTGAGCTAGTTCTGTAAATGGCGAGTTCTCCCTGCATTCCATGAGATCTAACTTTGCTAACCAGTCTCCCATGGGGAATCTTGTCGAACACCTCACTGAAGTCCATCTCGATCACATCTACTGCTCTGCCCTCATCAATCCTCTTTGTTACTTCTTCAAAAAACTCAATCAAGTTTGTGGGACATGATTTCCCACGCACAAAGCCATGTTGACTATTCCTAATCAGTCCTTGCCTTTCCAAATACATGTCCTGTCCCTTAGGATTCCCTCCAACAACTTGCCCACCACCAATGTCAGGCTCACTGGTCTATAGTTCCTTGGCTTGTCCTTACCACCCTTCTTAAACAGTGGCACCACGTTAGCCAACCTTCAGTCTTCCAGCAACTCACCTGTGAATATGGAGGTTCCAAGATGTCCAGCAACCACTTCCCTATCTTCTCACAAAATTCTGGGGAATACCTGATCAGGTCCTGGTGATTTATCCATTTCAAGACATCCAGCACTTCTTCCTCTATAATATGGACGTTTTTCAAGATATCACCATCCATTTCCCTACATTCTATATCATCCAAGTCCTTTTCCACAGTAAATACTGATGCAAAATATTTGTTTAGTATCTCCCCGGTCTCCTGCGGCACCACACAAAGGTCGCCTTGCTGTACTTTGAGGGGCCCAGTTCTCTCCCTCGTTACACTTTTGTCCATAATATATTTGTAAAAACCATTTGGATTCTCCTTAATTCTATTTGCCAAAGCTAGTTCATGTCCCCTTTTTGCCCTCCTGATTTCTCTCTTAAGTATATTCCTACCACCTTTGTACTCTAAGGAGTAATTGATCTATCCTGTCTATTTCTGACATAAGCTTCCTTATTTTTCTTAACCAAACCCTCAATTTCTTTAGTCATCCAGCATTCCCTACACCTACCAGCCTTCCCTTTCACCCTGATTGGAATATACTTTCTCTGGATTCTCAATCTCATTTCTGAAGGCTTCCCATTTTCCAGCCGTCCCTTTACCTGCAAACATCTGCCCCCAATTGGCTTTTGAAAGTTCTTGCCTAATACTGTCAAAATTGGCCTTTCTCCAATTCAGAACTTCAACATTTCGATATGGTCTATCCTTTTCCATCACTATTAAAAAATTAATAGAATTATGGTCGCTGGCCCCAAAATGCTCCCGCACCTGCCCTGCCTTATTTCCCCAGAGTAGTCAAGCTTTGCAACTTCTCTAGTAGGTTCATCGGCATAATGAATCAACAAATTTTCTTGTACACACTTCACAAATTCCTCTCCATCTCAACCCTTAACACTATGACAGTCTCAGTCTATGTTTGGCAAATTAAAATCCCCTACCATAACTACCCTATTATTCTTACAGATAACTCAGATCTCCTTACAAGTTTGTTTCTCAATTTCCTTCTGACTATTGGGGGGTCTATAATACAATCCCAATGAGGTGATCATCCTTTTATTTCTCAGTTCAACCCAAACAACTTCCCTGGATGTATTCCCAAGAATACCCTCCCAGAGTACAGCTGCAACGATATTCCTCGTCAAAAACATCACTCCCCCTCCTCTCTTGCCTCCCTTCCTGTCACGTTTGTATTGTGGAACTTCAAGCTGCCAGTCCAGTCTATCACTGAGGCAGGTTTCTGTAACTGCTATGGTATCCCAGTCACATGTTCCTAACCACACCCTAAGTTCATCTGCTTTCCTGTTAGTTGTTGTATTGTGGGAGGAAACCCACACAGATGGAGGGAGAACTCCACACAGATCATTGGCCAATGCTGGGATCGAACCCAGGTCCCTGGTGCGATGATGCAGTCATGCTAACCACTGCACTGCTATGCTGCCAGCGAGAATGCAAGAGAAATCTTCGCAGAGTGTGTGGAAACACAGTTCATGTTTTGTGTTGAAATGGAGATAATTAACCAGTAGTGTCCTGTTGACAAAAAGAGAGATAAATCCAACCTTGCCAATTCCTCCCCCACCAATCCACTCTCACTCACAAGTGAAGTGATGGAAGGTTTTGTCAACAGTGTTATCAAGGCACATGTCCTCCACACTAACCTGTTCACTGATGTGAAGTCTGTGTTCCACCAGAGGTACCCAGCTCCTGATCTCAGTACAGATTGGTCCAAATAAGTATAAGAGCTGAACTTAAGAGGGGAAGTGAGGGTGACTGTTTTAAGACCAAGGCAGAATTTTATTGCACAATTTACCAAGGAGTCCTCAGAAAATTGGACTCATTGGGATTAGAAAAACCTCTTTGCTGGTTGGAGTCATGCCCAGCACAAAGAAAGATAGTACTGGTTATCACTGTTCAACCACCACATTCCTAGAACATCTCTGCCAGAGTTCCTCAAGGTACTCTCTTAGACACAACCATGTCAACTGCACCATCAAAGACCTTCCCTCCATCAGAATGTCAGAAGTGGGGATGTTTGCTCATGATTGCCTAATGTTCAGCCCCATTGACAACGTTACAGATACTGAAACAGTCCCTGTTCAAGTGCAGCAAGACCTGAACAACATTCTCTTTCAGAACACACAACTGTCAGGCAATGACTGTCTCCAACAAAGGAAAATCTCACTGTCACACCATGACATTCCCATTGCTCAATCCCTCACTATTAAACATGCTGTGGCTTCTCGGTCTCGACTGGGAGTTGTTGCCTGTCCTTGATTTGGTTGGTTTGCTCAGCTGTTTACTACATCAAGTCAAGATGGTAGATTTCCTTCCCTGATGGGAATTGTGAACGAGATGGGCTTTTATAAAAAAGATTAGCTTCACAGTCACTATTACCGAGAGTAGATATTGCACCCACCTGAGGACAGAAGCCTAATCCTCAGACAGAGGGCTCAGCCATTAGTGTCAAATAATCCTAAGTTTAATTAATATAGAAACCCTTCAGTGTGGGAACAGTCCATTCAAACCAACAAGTCCACACTGACCCTCTGAAAGGTAAGCCACCCAGACCTTTATTCGACAATGACTACTGACGCTCCACCTAACCTCTACATCATGAAAAACTATGGTCAATTTAGCTTAGCCAGCTCATCTAACCTGCACATGTTTGGACTGTGGGAGGAAACCCAGACACGGAGAACTCCACGTAGATAATTGCCCAAGGATCAAACCCAGGTCCCTGGTGCTGTGAAGGAGCAGTGCTAACCACTGTGGCACTACGCTGCCCAAGAGTGTAGGAAAAATCTCAGTAGAGTCTGTGGAAAGATAGTTCATGGCTTATGATGGATGTGACTCTTGAAAGGTTAGCAGTGTCTGTCCACTGATGCAGCCGGACTACCTGAGTTTTCCCAGCATTCTGTGGTTTCAGATTACCAGCCTGTGCAGTATTTTGCTTTTAGTCCTGAGGGTAGGTTCCTTCCAGAGTCTTCAGCCTGTGCCAATGCTATGGTTTTAAGAATTATATTTTGTCCTGGTTGGTTGGAGAGAGTCTTGGAGGCAAAGGCAGGGAGCTACCTGTGGAAAACCAGGAAACACCTTTCAGCAGTTGCTGCTTAGGCCTTGACGTGGCAACTATTTTCTCCACCCCCCCTCAGTCAAAATCCAGGGTGGGGTGGGGGGAGAAGATACCCTTCCTGCTGTGGAGTTGCAGGAGACAATGTTTTGAGAGTTTGCCTCTGAGGAGGGGGGCTGTTTATTGGAACACACTATATTAGAGCAGAAAGAGAGGGAGGACTGCAAGTGTGGAGGTCAGTCAAAATATTGTGCTGGAAGAGCACAACTGCTCAGGTACTGAGAAACAGAAGAGTCAACAATTCAAGCATAAGCTTGACATCAGGAATGTGGGAGGGGTATCCAAGGGGAGGGGCTTGGACCAGGGTGAAAAGTAGCTGGGAATACAAGAGTTAGGAGGGATGGTGTTAGTGATCATCAAATACATCCAAGGTTTCCTAAACTACTCACTGGAAGCAGCAAATATCTGCCATAACACAATCAATCATTCAGGAAACTCAGTTCACGGAT
>NW_025194050.1:2033-4006 GCF_004010195.1 Chiloscyllium plagiosum | reverse complement strand
TTAAAAAGTATATTCATTTAAAATGCCACCATTCCAAATGGTGGTATTCAAACCTGCCTCCCCTGAACATTAGCTGAAGTTTGGGATACATGCTCTAGCAATAATACCACTCGGCCATCACTTCGCCTGCTCACTGGTTGCTCATTCCTGACTAGTTATACCAGTGCATCATGAAGCAAAACCCGTTCTTCCGACACAATTGTGCGATGCTGCCATCTTTCTGCACTCTAGTGCTATCACTCAGTCTCCCTCCATGTGGTATCCTTCACTGTGAGGGTCTAATTACTCTGTCAGCGCCTCTCACTTTTGCATCTACTGCAGATCCTGAGCCAACAGAATTCTCCACTCTAAAGTAACGCAGCAGCACAGGCCATAGATGGAGACTGGGATTTTCCAGATCTCTGTGGAACTCAGTGCCATTCTCCACATGTAACCCTGACTGCATCAGTCTAATTTCCCATTCTGTCTATCTCTCCATCTCCTGTAGGTACTCAGGAAGTTCTTGACTCAATAGACTTCCCAACTGCTGTGTGTATCGTCCATCGCCACATTGAAAATGGTCGGTCAGCCAGACAGACAAAGTGCAGGGAGATCTGGAGCCTTCAATAAATCCGGCAGTGAGGTAAGATCACTCACAGTGCACAGAGCAGAGAGCAATGAGAGGGCTCCAAAAATCAGCTAACAAGACATGACATGGATATAGTGCCAGAGGGGGAGCACGGTACAGACATACCCAGGCTCAGTCACTACCCCGACTGTGAGTTTTGTTGTACTCAGTCGGCACCGGGGTGTCACAGTTATCAAACCAGGCCTGTGCTGTCTTAGCGAACATCAGTACAACAGAGGGGAAAGCAGGCTTCCCATGAGTGGGTTGTAATGCTGACTGGGAACTTTCTGTACTGTGCTGTCCCTCCAACACTGTACCTATGTCACGTCATGTGGACCAAATATCTGACATCTCCCACATATCTGTTGCTCAAATTCCTGCTGACTGCTGAGGGCCTGTAGTAGTCATATCAAACTGACGACCCATTCTCATTTCTCAGTATCACTATTTCACTGAGCGATCACCAGGAATATCCTCCCTAAATTCTGCAGTGATGTTTTCACTGATCAAAACATCCGCTCCTCTTCCTCTTCCTCCTCAAATGCCTCTCCTTCTCTTCTTCCTGTTGCATCTGTACCCCAGAACATTAAGTTGCTTGACCTATCCTTCCCTCAGCTGGACCTCTGTAATTCCTGTATTATCCCAGTCTCATGTTCCTATCCATGCCGTGCATTCATCTGCTTTCCTGTCAGGCATTTTATATCAAAGCAAATGCAGCTTAATACATCAGCTTTCCCTCATCGCCTGTTGTGCTCTTGCCTACCTTGTCAATTGAAATGATTTTCTTGAAATTCTGATCCATCCTCAACCTTCAGACTGTAGCCTGAGACCGTCCCCCTCACTGTGGACAACACCCTCACCTTTCATGTCATCTGGAAACCTACTAATGATACCTTCTGCTTTCACATCCAACTCATTAATGTACATAATAAACAGCAACGGTTGCTGCACAGATCCCTGTGGTACACCCGCTGGGCAAAGGTTTTCAATCACAAAACCAATCCTCCACCAATTTTGGATCCAATTTGCCAACTTGCTTTGGATCCCTTGGGCTCTTCCCATTTGGATGAGCCCTCCATGTGGGACCTTGTCAAAGACCTTAATGAACTACATAGAACCCACATCATCTGCACTGCCCTTATCAATATTTTTAATTGTAATTTCAAAGAAAAATTAGCTGAATTCATCAGACAGGATCTTCTCCGACCAAATCCATACTGAGTATCCCTAATCATCCCTACCTTTCCAATTATTGATTCAAATTGACCCTCACAATTGTTTCCAATAATTTCCCTCGCACTGATGTTGGGCTATACACTCTAAATACCTGGCCTATCCCTGCTACCCTTCTTGAATTTCACCTGTG
>NW_025194050.1:0-2013 GCF_004010195.1 Chiloscyllium plagiosum | reverse complement strand
GTACCGATTGTCCTCCTATAGCAGCCTGGGGTACATTTCATTGGGCTACTGGGGATTTCTACACTTTTTATGCCTGTGAAAACATTTAATACCTCCTCCTTATTGATCTTAATGTTCTGGGACCACACCATTCCACTTAAATCCCCGGCGACAATGTCCTGTGTGAATAAAGATGGGAAGTACTCATTGAAGACCTCACCTACATCCTCTGGCTCCATGCACAGATTATCCCTTTGGTTTCTAACAGGCCTCGCTCTTTCGCTGGGAAGCCTCTTATGCTAACGATGGTGGTTTTTCCTCAGTTGTATCTGCCAAATGTACTTCATGACCATTGTTTGCCCCTCA
Organism: Chiloscyllium plagiosum; assembly: GCF_004010195.1. Classification (NCBI taxonomy): domain Eukaryota; kingdom Metazoa; phylum Chordata; class Chondrichthyes; order Orectolobiformes; family Hemiscylliidae; genus Chiloscyllium; species Chiloscyllium plagiosum. The sequence continues at coordinate 1,668 of NW_025194050.1, read as the reverse complement.
TTTTCTACAATCCCTTTGCCCTCTCTATACTTGTGAATGGCTTCTCCTGATTTTATTGAACTGGATTTTCTTTATCAAACTCATGTTATCACTTGATCAGTATTCGCTGGAGTTGCTGCCTTTACGATTCACTCTTCAAGGAACACACTGGCCCCGAGTTTTCACAACATCACTTTTAAATACTCACACTTTCCTAATATCGACCCAACTGCAGGTAGTTCCTCCCTCTCTCTGTTTGCCAGATCCTGTCTAATGATCGCAATACTGAAAAGAGACTCAGTTGTGAGGGGGACAGACAGGAGACTGTGTGGCTGCAGAACAGATCCCCGATGGTATGCTGCCTCCAGGGTGCCAGGGTCAAGGATGCCTCTGAGCGGTTACTGAACGTTCTGAAGGGGAGGGTGAACATCCAGAGGTCATTGTGCACACTGGCCCACGTGACAGAGGTAGACAAAGGGATAGGCCCTTGTGAAATAAGTACAGGGAGTTAGGTAAGAAGTTAAAAAACAGGATATTGAGGTTAATAATCTCCAGATTACTCCCAGTGCCACGTGCCAGTGAGGATAGAATTAGAAAGATCAGCCAGATGGATGTATGGCTGAGGTGCTGGTATAGGGGGTAGGGTTTTCAGTTCTTAGGTCATTGGGATCTCTTCTGGGGTAGAGGTGACGTGCACCAGGGGGATGGTTTGCACTGGAAGCAGAGAGGCACCAGTATCACTGGGAGGAGATTTGCTAGTGTTACCGGGCAGGATTTAAACTAGTTTGGCAGGGAGTTGAGACTCTGAATAAGAGAGGGGCCATCAACTAGTCAGGGGAAAATACATGAGCCATCGAAAGCAAGTTTCCTATCCAGGATATCTGGGCACAGTACAGGGAGGGAAAAGACTTCTGGTTTAAAAGGCATTAATTTCAACGCACGAGGTCTGACGGGTAAGGCAGACAAGTTCAGACCATGGATTCACTCTGGGGACTGGGATATTACAGCCATAACAGAAACATGGCTGAGAGAAGGGCAGGACTGGCAGTGTTCCAGGATACAGAAGCTACAAGCGTGACAGAAGAACAAGTAATTGAGTAGGGGAAATTGTCCCTTTGATTAGGGAGGACAGAAAAACAGTGAGACAATATTGTTAAGTGGTAATCAAATGAGGCCATATTTTTAAAAGTTAGAAACAAAAAGGGGGTGGTCAGTCTGCTGGGATGGTGTTCTAGTTCCCCAAATAGCCAGCGGGTACGAGAGGAGAAAATGTGTAGTCAGATTGCAGGTACCTATAAAAATAATAGAGTAGTATTGGATGGAGATGTTAACTTCCCATGGATTGACTGGGTCACCCAGAGTGTAAAAGGGGTGGAATTTGTCAAATATGTCTAAGAATGTTTCCTAAATCAAGATGTACAGGGCTCTATGCTACTCAGGTGGATGCAACACTGGACCTCCCCTCAGAAACCGAGGTCGGGAAAGTGACTGAATTGTCAGTCAGAGAGCACTTTGGGTCCAGTGACCACAACTGTCTTATTTTTAACATAGTTATGGAAAAAGATCAGACAGGTCCATAGATTAAGGTCTTAAACTGGAACAGGGCCACCATTCAGCAGGATCAAGCAGGGGTTGATTGGGTGAAGGTAAAAATCACACAACACCAGGTTTAACATCCAGCTGTTTACA
>NW_025194049.1:0-4006 GCF_004010195.1 Chiloscyllium plagiosum | reverse complement strand
GCAGCTTTATCTTTAGGACCCGAACAGGTCGATTAACAGTGCTACTGCTAACACACTGTGATGAATATTGCAATTCCCCACACATCCATTGTACATTTTGCATACTTGCCTGGCTTGATGCTTATCCCATACATTGTGCAGCATGTAGCAGTCCTGATGCCTCAGTTGTGGTAATCAGCATAAGTTTTCTTAACCATGTTTAATCTGACGTCAGAAGATGGTAAGGGACTCGTGTCCATGCAGAGGACTTCTAGGTGAAATTCATTCTGATTTTAGGTCACTGTGCCACCACCTCTGCTAGGACTGTCCTGCAAGTGGGACTGGACATATCTACTATGGCGATGGTGACATCTGGTTAACTGTCTCCACGGTGGACGATGTAAGCAAGATTAGACTAATAATGGACTAATCTGTGAAATAACTTTGGCAAATTTATCACTATTGTCAGGTGTTAGTAAGGAGCACTTTGCAGGGTGACAGGGCTTATTGGACTATCATCTTTCCCAGTGCTTCGTTTGATGCCAGGCGATCCATCTGGATTTGTTTCTTTGTTGAAATGTTGAAGCGATTGGTGCAACAGGATAGATTGTTAGGCCATTTCAGAGGGTATGAACGTCAAGAACGTTGCTGTAGGTCTGTACTCACTTGCAGTTCAGAGCAGATGAAGTGTCCTTCCCTGAAAGAGAATACTTAGCCAGTGGCGTCATTTTTTTTCAGCAAATGCACATGGATTCATGGCAATCAGTAGATTCCTCAGGCCAGATATGTTACTTTGCATCAAATTACAATTTCACCATTTGCAGTTTGAAGATTTGAAAACAGGTCCCCAGAGTGTTCGCTGAGTCTCTGGATTTCAAACTCAGTGAAAATACTACTGGGTTCTTGCCTCCATGAAATACATGGCACGCTGGGAATTATTGAGAAATATCTGAATTAAAGAGTTCCATCTTTGAATCATTCTTATACTGTGTCTCCATTCCTTCAGATCCACACACTGCTGAACATGACAACAACGTGACATATTCAACTCAGAAACCGACGGAAAGTTCTTCATCAAACAGAGCAGTGACGGCAGAAAGAGGTAACAGCCAGAGCTGAATCGCTGAAAAGTATTATTTACACAATAGCAATTAATACACGCAGAGTTATGTGCCAGGTGGTTTAGGCGGGACAGAAATGGTGGATAAAAATGGATGGGATTTGCATTTTTGTATAAGGCGAGTATCACTGCAGTAATCAGAGATGAAATAACTGAAGGATCACCCAGTGAGGCTTTGTGGGTGGAGTAGAGAAATAAGAAGGGGATGGTGACATTACTGGGGTTGTATTCTAGGCCCCCAAATAGTCAATGGGAATTAGAGGAACAAATATGCCGGGATACTGGGGAAACTTGCAGAAGCAATTGGATTGTTGTAGTCGGAGATTTTGATTTTTCTGACATAGACTGGGAATCCCATAGTGTTTAGTGTTTGATGGGGTGGAATTTGTTAAGTGCGTTCAGAAAATATTTCAAAATCTGAATATAGAGTTCCGACTCGACAAGGGACAAATCTTGACCGACTCTTGGGAAATAAGGCAGGACAGCATAACTAAAGTGATAGAGGTGGAACCCTTTGGGATCAGTAACCATCGTTCTATTGACCTTAAAACTGTTTATTAAGAAGGACGAAACTGGTCCCCAGAATCAAGTTCTAAATTGGGGCAAGCCGAAGTTTGATGGAATTACACAGGATTTGCAAGAGTTGATTCGAGTAGTTTGTTTGCAGGGAAAGGCAAGCAGAAGGCCTTTCAAGTGCGATAGTTAGAGTACAAGATCTATATATTTCTTTGAAGGTGAAGGGCAAGATTTGTAGGAATAATGAACCATGGAAGCCAAGATATATTGAGGCTTTGACCAGAAAAAAGGACATGGCTCAGTTGCAAGCAGCTGGAATCAAGGGAATTCCTAGAAGGATATAGGAGAAACAGGAGTTTACTGAGGAGAGAAATCATGAGGGCGAAAGTGGGCACGAAATAGCGGTGGGTGAGTCAGTTATGGAGAATCCAAAGAGGTTCCTTAAGTACATTAAAGGAAAAAAAATAACGAGAGAGATAATAGGACTCCTCGAGGAGCATAGTGGACATGTATATTTGGAAGTGCCAGAGACGGAGAACGTCCTCAATGAATACATCTTCTTTATGTTTATGGTGGAGAAAGAGTTTGGAACTGAGCGAAATTTGCGGTCATATATTGGGGACATTCCTTCTCAGCACAGAGGTGATATTGTACGCACTATAATATGTGAAGGCGGATCAAACTTCTGGTCCCGACAAAATATACGCAAGAAGAATTCAAGAGACCAGAGAAGAAATTTGGGGGGACCCAGCTGGCAGTCCCAGTCTATGTCAGTCATGGGTGAGGTCACGGATGACTCGAGGGTAACGAATGTCATACTCTGTTTCAACAAGGACTGCAAATAAAAACCTGGGAACGATAGACCAACAATCCTAACATCTGGTATACATAACTTACTTGAGAAAATTCTGGGAGGTAATGTATGCATGAATTTGGAAAGGCAGGGTTTGATTAGGAGTCATCAGCATGGTGTTATGCGTGGGAGATCATGCCTCACAAATTTGTTAGAGTTCTTTGATAAATTAACCAGGAAGGTTGACGATGACAAGGCGTATAACCTTGTCTATATTGATTTCAGTCAGCTCTTTCATAAGGTCCCACTTGCTAAACTGCTCTGGAAAGTTAGATTGCATGGAACCTCGAAGAATCTGGCAATTTGATGCACACTTGTCTTCATGATAGGAAGCAGACCATAATAATGGAAGGATGCTGTTCGGACTGGAGGCCTTTGAATCGCGGAAGGCCTCGGGGGTCGGTGCTGGGCCCAATCCTGACTGTTATCTATATTAATGATTTGGATGAGAATGTACAAACCATGATTAGCAAGTTTCCAGATGACACCTGCACTTTTGGGCTTGTGTTCAGTATTGAGCCAAAGTGCACTGTGAGATTCTATTCCAAATCTGCTGCATCTTATGCACCAGATTGGGGCATCTCTATGACTTATATATCTCTGATAATGCGTCAAATTTCCTTGAAACATTCCCTCTCAGTTGAAAGAGCACGTTAATTCTCCGATTGACACTGTCATGAAGATCAGAGCAATCACACTTTTGGTTAGCTCCACAAGTAGCTGCAGGATTGAAATCAGAGCACTGAGTGTAAGATGCACGCCAGAAAAGGAGTGTGATTTTTTTTTTAAATGAAGGTTTGAGGTAAAGTTACTTGGAAAGGTTCAATGAAGTCACTGAAATGAATATATTGCACTGACTGCCGAGAATATGTTCTAATGATTACAGTGAATAGAATTTTTTTTGGTGTGACTTGTACAATTTGACTGAAGCAAAATGCATTTGGAGATGTCGCTAATTAGAGTGCCTTGAAACAGAATCCTATTCCTTTGATGTTCTTATCATGAAGCAGGACTGGGTGATGCTTGCATTTTGTTAGCCTAACTGTGATATATTGACAGGAAAAAGACCAATTGTTCAGAATTGGTCTGTATATTGAGACAGACAGCTGTGATGTCTTGACCGCTAATTAGTTGTGTTCTTCTTTCATGTGACTCCTAGATGTATTCGCATTTCTTTCTTGCAGTGGGAAGACTTTCATCAGCTCTGGGACCTGTAGGTATAAAAACTCCAAACTCCCCTGAGAAATCGTCTTCCTTATCCATTCCATATTTATGACATATAGTCCACCATTCTGATCACATCTCTCCAACTATACTTTAAACTTAATTGTTAAATTTCCTTTAAGTCGGAATTACACTTTCCATCTCCGATTGATTCTTTCATGACGTTAAAAATGCAAACACTACTTCAGATACATTCCACAAATATCTGTAACATTACATCAAGGAGTGTCTCTGTACTTTAGAAAGGTTTCAGTACAGAGTAAGTGCGGGGTAATGCGACTTTTTTCTATTAATTCTGTGGAATGATTTTTGGG
>NW_025194048.1:0-4005 GCF_004010195.1 Chiloscyllium plagiosum | reverse complement strand
AAAGTGTCACAATCTGTCTCTGAGAGTATCTCATTGTGACACAGTCTGTTAGAGAGTGTCACAGTGTGCCTCAGAGAGTGTCAGAGAGAGTCAGAAAGTGTCACAGTTTGTCTCATTGAGTGTCACAGCGTGTCTCAGACAACCAGAGAGAACAAGAGTTAGAAAGTGTCACAATCTGTCTCTGAGACTATCTCAGTGTGACACATTCTGTTAGAGAGTGTCACAGTGTGCCTCAGAGAATGTCAGAGAGAGTCAGAAAGTGTCACAGTTTGTCTGAGAGGGTTTCACTTTGTGACAGTCTGTCAGAGAATGTTACATTATATTTCAGAGTGTTTCAGAGAGAGTCAGAAAGTGTCACAGAGTGTCATACTGTGCCTCAGAGAGAGTCAGCATTTGGCTCAGAGAGGGTTACAGTCTGTGAGAAAGTGTCACAGTGTGTCTCAGAGTGTCAGAGTGAGTCAGAGAGTGTCGCAGTATGTCATACTGTGCCTCAGAGAGAGTCAGAAAGAGTCAGTGAGTGTCACAGTGTGTCTCAAAGAGAGTCAGAGAGTGTCATAGTCTATCTCAGAGAGTGTCACAGTGTGTCTCTGGTAGTCAGAGAGAGACTAAAAGTGTCACAGTGTGTCTCAGAGAGTGTCGCAGTGTCGCAGAAAATGTCACCATGTGTCAGAGCGTGTCACAGTAGGTCAGAGAGTGTCATCATGGTCTCACAAATTGTCACAGTCTGTCAGAGAGTGTCACGGTGTTTCTCACAGAGTGTCAGAGAGCGTCACAGTGTATCTCAGTGTGTCAGAGAGAGTCACATTGTGTCTCAGAGAGAGTCAGAGAGTGACACAGTATGTCTCAGAGAGTGTGAGAGAGAGTCAAAAAATGTCACAGTGTGTCTCAGAGAGCGACCGAGTATTTCAGAGAGTCAGTGAGAGACAGCAAGTGTTACAGTGTGTCTCAGAGAGTGTTAAATAATCTCAGAAAAAGTCACCGTCTGTCACAGTGTGTCAGAGTGTGTCAGAGAGTGTCTCAGTGTGTCCCAGAGAGTGGCGCAGCCTGTCAGAGTGTCTCACACTGTGTCTCAGAGAGGGACGGAGAGTGACATAGTGTGTTCCAGTGTGGCAGATAGAGTCACAGAGTGTCACAGACTGTCACAGTGTGTCTTAGAGGGTGTCACAGTGTGTTGGAGAGTGTCAGAGAGTGCCACAGTGTGTCTCTGCCTGTGTCAGAGAGTGTTAAAATGTGTTTCAGATTGTGTCAGAGAGTGTCACAGTCTGTCAGAGAGTGTCATAGTGTGTCTCTACCTGTGCCAGTGAGTGTCGCAGTGTGTCAGAGTGTCTCACAGTGTGTCTCAGAGAGGGACAGAAAGTGACATAGTGTGTTCCAGTGTGGCAGATAGAGTCACAGAGTGTCACAGTGTGTCATACTGTGCCTCAGAGAGTGTCAGAGAGAGCCAGTGTGTGTCGCAGTGTGTCTCAGAGAGGGTAAGAGTGTCACAGTGTGTTTCAGAGAGCGCCACAGTATGTCACAGTCTCTCAGAGAGTGGAACAGTTTGTTTCAGAGAGAGTCAGAGAGTGTGACAGTGTGTCTCAGAGTGCCAGAGAGAGTCAGATCGTGTTTCAGTGTGTCACAGTCTGTCAGAGAGTGTCACACTATGCCTCAGAGAGTGTCAGAGAGTGTCACAGTGTGTCTCAGTGAGTGTCACAGTGTGTCTCAGAGAGTCAGAGAGAGTCAGAATGTGTCACAGTGTGTCTCAGTGAGTGTCAGACAGGATCAGAGATTGTCACAGTGCTTCTCAAAGTTTCAGAGAGAGTTACAGTGTGTCTGAAAGAGTGTCAGAGAGAGTCAGAGAGTATCACAGTGTGTCTCAGTGAGTGTCACAGTGTTTCTCAGAGAGTCAGGGAGAGTCGGAAAGTGTCACAGTCTGTCTGAAAGAGTGTCACAGTGTGTCACCGTCTGTCAGAGAGTGTAACAGAGTGCTTCAGATGTGCTGGAATGTGTCACAGTATGTCATAGATAGTGTCAGAGAGTGTCACAGTGTGTCTTAGAGGTGTCACAGTGTGTTGGAGAGTGTCAGAGAGTGTCACAGCGTGTCTCTTCCTGTGTCAGAGAGTGTTAAAATGTGTTTCAGATAGTGTCAGAGAGTATCACAGTCTGTCAGAGAGTGTCATAGTGTGTCTCTACCTGTGCCAGAGAGTGTCGCATTGTGTCAGAGTGTCTCACAGTGTGTCTCAGAGAGGGACAGAAAGAGACATAGTGTGTTCCAGTGTGGCAGATAGAGTCACAGAGTGTCACAGTGTGTCATACTGTGCCTCAGAGAGTGTCAGAGAGAGTCAGTGTGTATCGCAGTGTGTCTCAGAGAGAGTAAGAGTGTCACAGTGTGTCTCAGAGAGCGGCACAGTTTGTCACAGTCTCTCAGAGAGTGTAACAGTTTGTTTCAGAGAGAGTCAAAGAGTGTCGCAGTGTGTTTCTGAGTGCCAGAGAGAGTCAGATAGTGTTTCAGTGTTTCACAGTTCGTCAGAGAGTGTCACAGCATGCCTCAGAGAGTGTCAGAGAGTGTCACAGTGCATCTCAGTGAGTGTCACAGTGTGTCTCACAGAGTCAGGGAGAGTCAGAAAGTGTCACGGTCTGTCTCAGAGAGTGTCACAGTGTGTCACCGTCAGTCAGAGAGTGTCACAGAGTGTTTCAGATGTGCTAGAAAGTGTAACAGTATGTCACAGAGAGTGTCAGAGAGTGTCACAGTATGTTTCAGAGAGTGTCAGAGAGTGTCACATTGTGTCACAGATTGTCAGAGAGTGTCACAGTGTCTCTCTGCCTGTGTCAGAGACCGTCACAGTGTGTTGGAGAGTGTCAGAGAGTGTCACAGTGTGTCTGAAAGCGTGTCACAGTGTGTCACCGTCTATCAGAGAGTGTAACAGAGTTCTCCAGATGTGCTGGAATGTGTCACAGTATGTCATAGATAGTGTCAGAGAGTGTCACAGTGTGTCTTAGAGAGTGTTTCAGTGTGTTGGAGAGTGTCAGAGAGTGTCACAGTGTGTCTCTGCCTGTGTCAGAGAGTGTCAAAATGTGTTTCAGATAGTGTCAGAGAGTGTCACAGTCCGTCAGAGAATGTCATAGTGTGTCTCTACCTGTGCCAAAGAGTGTCACAGTGTGTTTCAGAGAGTGTCAGAGAGTGTCACAATGTGTCTCAGAGGGTGTCACAGTCTCTCAGAGTGTTTCAGTGTGTCACAGTCTGTCAGAGAGTGTCACAGTGTGTCCCCGCCTGTGTCAGAGAGTGTCACAATGTGTTTCAGAGAGTGTCAGAGAGTGTCACAATGTGTCTCAGAGACAGTCACAGTCTGTCACAGTCTCTCACAGAGTGTTTCAGTGTGTCACAGTTGGTCAGAGAGTGTCACAGTGTGTTTCTGCTTGTGTAAGAGAGTGTCACAGTTTGTTTCAGAGAGTGTCAGAGAGTGTCTCATTGTGTCACTGTCTGTCAGAGAGTGTCACAGTGTGTTTCAGAGAATGTCAGAGAATGTTAGTGTGTTTTAGTGTATCGCAATCTTTCAGAGAGTGTCACAGTGTGCCTCAGAGAGTGTTCACAGTGTGTTTCAGTGTATTACAGTCTTTCAGAGAGTGTCACAGTGCGCTTCCGAGAGAGTCAGAGAGTTTCACAGTGTCTCTCAGTGAGAGTCACAGTGTGTCTCAGAGAGTCAGACAGTCAGAAAGTGTCACATTCTGTCTCAGAGAGGTTCAGATAGGATCAGAGAGTGTCGCAGTGTGTTGGAGAAAGTGCCAGAGAGTTTCACAGTGTGTCTCAGCGTGTGTCAGAGACTCACACAGAGTTTCAGAGAGTGTCACAGTGTGTTTCAGAGAGAGTCAGAAAGTGTCACAGTGTGTCTCATTGAGTGTCACAGTGTGTCTCAGAGAGTGTCAGAGAGAGTCAGAGTGTGGCACAGTGTGTCTAAGAGAGGATGACAGTGTGTCTCAGAGAGAATCAGAAATTGTCACAGTTTGTCTCAGAGAGTGTCACTTTGT
>NW_025194047.1:0-4005 GCF_004010195.1 Chiloscyllium plagiosum | reverse complement strand
GATTTCAACATAATTGTGAAACATTAAAGAGATGCCAGACATATCTTGCCAAAACAAAACTTCCAGAAGAAGGCTTGCTGACGCAATGTTGACTTCTCCACCTCTTAATTTTGCCTGGTCTGTTTAGTACTTCCAGCCTCCTACATTTCTACTTTGGATTCCAGCATCTGCATTATTTGTCTCCAGCTAAAAGTAGTTAACAATCGAAATATTGGTGTATATTATTATTAATATTACGAGCTTTTTTGTAAATAGCAGAATCACTTGTTTATGTCTGAATGAAGGGCTAATGGAATTTGATAAGATATTGCCTGTACAATGGAGAATAAAATGCAAGGAGTCTCTCAAAATAAAACTTGACGCAATTGAACAAAAACAGTACAGCCATTTACTTTGGAATGCAGCGTAGAAACATCCCAAGGGCGAGAGGTTACAAAAATCGTTTACACCTAAAATAACGAAGAACCAACGGCTGTCCATCGAAGTATCCGTTAATAATCAGGTGTTTCACAAGATTGCTCCCATAGAAGGAAATGGGAAGGTGTAGTTAGCACGTTGCGTACGAGCATTGTAACGTAAAATGTATAAAAATACTGTCTTTTTACTGTAAAATCAGAGTATGACTTTGATCGCTTTTCTGATCTGACTTGAAGATTAAGAAAACCACTATGCTTTCACGTCAAAGCCAGATTCGAGGAAGATCCTTTAGTTCTATCCCTGCATTAAAAGATTTTTGATTGAATAATAAGCCACTCTGTGCCGGTATTATGTGTGCTTCCAGATTCTTTGTCACTGGTCAGTGAAATCTAACGAGTACACAAGCACCTATAGAACAGAGGGAGAAACGAAAACTTAGATAGGGGCATACACGACATAAAGCAGTCATTAGACAAGACCAACGTTAGCATGATCAGCATCATTTGAAGTTAGAGTATCGATTCATCAGCCTAAAATTGATAGGAAAGATGCTTCTCCTGAACCTGCTGGTGAGTGTGTTCATGTGTCCCTATTGTTTGGCTGACGGAAGAGGATGTAGGAAATTATTACTGGGGTGGGAGTGGTCTCTGTTACCGCTGGCAGCCTTTCTGTGGCAGCGAACCATGTCAATGGAATCCACGGATGGAAGGTTCACTTCCGTGATGGTCTGAGTTTTGTTGTTCGAGAGATTGTTCTCATTGCACCACGTCACAAAGCCCTCTAACTCACTTTTGTATTTTGGCCCGTTGTTGTTTGTTAACTGTTCTCCTATGGCACTACCATCAGCCGACCTGTGGATGGTGTTCGTTCGGAATTTGACATCACAGCTGTGGGTGCACTGGGAGTACAATCGCGGTCTGGGGGCACCGCTGTAGGTATACAGGGAGCACACGAAGGAGCTGACAACACAGCCGTGGGTGAACAGGTAATAGAGTTAGTGGGCTGAGGACATAGCCGTGGGTGTATAGGGAATACAGTAGGGGACGAAGGACGCAACTGTGGGTGTACAGGGAACATAGTCTGGGGCTGAAGGTACAGCCGTGACAGTACAGGGAATATTGCAGCGGTCTGAGGACACAGCCGTGGGTGTACAAGTATTACAGTCGGGCAATGAGGACACAGCCGTGGATACACAGTGAGTACAGCAGGTGGCTGAGGGCACAGCCTCGGGTGTGCAGTGAGTACTGTCAGGGACTGGAAACATAACCGTGTGTGTACAGGGAGTACAGTAGAGGGCTGCGAACACAACCGGGGGTTTACAGTGAGTAATGTCGGAGGCTGAGCACAGCCGATTGTTTACAGAGAGAATGATTGGAACCTGAGGACAAAGCCATGGATGTACATGGTGTACAGTAGAGGGCAGAGGATACAGTCATCGGTGCACAAAGGCTTCAGTAAGCATTTGAGACCAGAGCTATGGGTGTACAGTTAGTACAGTAGGGTCTGAGGGCCCAGCCGTAGGTATACAGGGTGTACACTAGGGGGCTGAGGATACAGCTATGTGGGTAAGGGAGTATAGTAGGGGGTTGCACACATAGCCATGGGGATACAGCGAATACAGGAGGGGGCTGCGGATCCATCCTTCAGGAGCTCCAGCATTGAGAGTTATTGTGGAGAAAGTGCTGTTGCCTATCTTCACTATTGCGATCTGTGAGTCAGAAAGCTGAAAGATCCCAGTTGCAGGGAGCAGAGCCGAGACAAATCTCAAATCTTACTGAGTTTTGCTTTCAGTCTTGAAGGTATAATGGTGTTGAAGGCGCAACCTTATGGGGATGATGGTGATCTACTTGAACCAGGTTAGGATTTCGACTAGTGGGAGGGAGAAGGTGAAGATGTTTGTGAATATGTCCGCGAACTGGTCTGCACTGGATCTGAGTGCTAAACGGGTCACACTTTCCAGGCCCATCGTTTTCCCTGGGATGACTCCCAGGAAGAGTGATCTGACAATTGCCAGTCAAGGGGACATGAAACCATATTGTTTCAGTCTAACCTGCAGTCAAACACATTTTCCCCATTTCCTTGTTGGTTTTCAGCACCCAGATTTTCGGGGAGCCGATGATGCGATTGTACAGTTTCAGGACGTGAGCGAATCATGTCTTGACAGACTAAGCTTTCGCCAGAATAGGACATCATGAGGTCAGAGTTCATGCCAGGACAAGTTATTGGGATTGTGTCCCAGTTGGTCGCTGTCTTCTCTGGATTGTGCATTTGGGGGTCCAGGCCGTATCACGGTCCTTGTCTTTGAAATTCCAGGATTTGTCCGGGGTTTGTCTCTGTCGTCAGCGATTACTCAGAGGTGTGTGTCTGTGGGTCCCTGCCTTATCAGGGTTGTGTCTCTTTCGTTCCAGGGTTTATCAGGGGCTGTGTCTCTGTGTTATCGGGTCTCGTACGTTTTGTGCTTCTGTGGAACCTGCCCTTTTCATGATTATGTCTCTCTAGGCCCCTGCTTCGCAAGGTAATGTCACTGTCAGGCACGGCAGACTCAAGGTTATCTCAATAGATACCAAACTTGTCAGGGTTGTGTCTTTGGGCGTCCTGACCTTCTCAGGATTGTGCCTTTATGTATGAGTGTGTCTCTGTGGGTCGGGGCCATGTTAAGGCTGATCCGCTGTCGATCTTGGTCCTTGTATGGTTATGTATGTGTGGGTACTGGTATTCTCACAGATGTGTCTCTGTGGTTTTGGACCTTCGCAAAATTGTTTCTCTCTGGTTCCAGGGCTTCACAGGTGGTGTGCGTCTGTGTGTCCTTGCCTTCTCAGGGATGTGTCTCTGTGTGTTCAGGCTTTGGCAGGGTTGTGACTCTGTGGGTCAAGGCCTTCTCAGGGTTTTAACTCTCGAGGATCAGGGTTCTGTCTACAGTCTCGGCCTTCTCCGAGTTGTATCTGTGTGGGTCAAAACATTCTCAGTGTTGTGTGACTGTTGGTAAACGCTTTGTCTCTGGGCTTTGTCTCTGTGGGTCCGGGCCTTCTCAGTATTGTGTCTTTGTGGATCCAGCACTTTTCACACTTTCCAACACAGGGAAATCCCCAAACATACATTATAACCACACACACATGCCCCTCTCACACATCTCCCCACACTATCACACAGCTCTCCCACGATCACACAGGCCTCCACAAGCACACAGCCGCCTCATACACAGCTCACCCTACGCAGAGCCCTCCCACACAGACACATCTCCCTCACAGACACATCCCCCACACACAGAGAGCACCCACATACACAAAGGCCACACACTCCCATAAAAACACAACACAGCCACAAACAACCTCGCCCGCACACTCAGCTCCGCCGCACAAACACAATCCCCACTACACAGACCTTCGTACACTCAGGCAATCCCAACACAGACATAGACACCTCACACACACAGACCTCTATACAGAGCCCAAAAGCACGTCTCCCCACAGATAGCTCCTACATACACAGTCCCTCTACACATAGCCACCCACAGATCAGAACTCCCAACACTCAACCCCACACACAACCCTCACGAAACACACACATACCCCTGCTCACACACTGCGC
>NW_025194046.1:2492-4005 GCF_004010195.1 Chiloscyllium plagiosum | reverse complement strand
CTCCTCAGCTTCCAATGCACCAGGGAAAATAGGTCCAGCCCAATCAGCCTCTCAATGTAAGTCCAATTTGTCCAAACCCTCCAAATCTGACTATATCCTTGTAAATCCTTGATAAAATGTTCAGGTTTCACAACATCCTTCCTTACGCAGGGAGACGAGAATTGCACACAGTGGCCTAACCAATGTCCCCAAATATTATGCCGACCCCACTCCCTGAGGTAGAGCTAAGTGAGTCTGTGGGGACTGACTTATAAATGTCAGATGGCTTTAGTGCGAAGCAAGATCCCAGTGCCAGCATTACAGAAGCTTCATGTCACAATGGCTGCCCTTTTAGGCTCCTCATTAAATGATCCTGGTCCTGCACGATTGCTCAGGATTTTGCCTGAATGGCCTCATTGACTATTCTTCCTGTGGAGACCACTCCTTCATCCTGTTCTACATAATGCATCTCGTGCTTTCCCCTTCCATCTCTCTCATACAACAGACGCGTCCTTCCTCCCTCCCACACCCCCATAAAAAAACTCCACCTTCTCTCAATCCGATCTACCCATCCGCGTTGACCACTCTTCTCCTCAGAACCTCAGGGGCATGGTCAGTCAAATTGGTCCCTTTCCCTCAAAGACGCATCACTCCTGGGCTGGAGGACTAACTAGTCATTTCACTGACCACATTAATTCAGTGCAAGTATCCAGTCTTCAGCCATCCTGGGCACACTGTCATCAGGTGGTCACTTCATGCACCTTCCACTCGCCCATCCACTGGTTTGGATAATAGTGGTGGTAAAAGGTGGGACAGAGGCGGTGTAAGGAGGATCCCACTGCATTAACTGCACAGCTGTCTGTGTCACTGAGTCCAAGTCTTCCCAATGCTGCCTGTCCAGTCAATGGGACAGAGCAGAGGGGTCAAGGGAAAAAGCATGAGAAAATGCCAGGAGAAAATGAGAGAAGGACCAACAGATAGAAGGAGGAAGTGCGAGAATGAGAGAAGGGCATACAGAGAACGTGAGGGAGAGATCGACAGTGAAAACCGTGGCGGGACGTGGGGAACGAAGGCATTATGTCAGACAGGTATAGGATGGAAGAGGGGATGGAGGGAGGGAAAATACAGGAAGAGAAAGAAAGAAGGTAAGACAGAGAGCAGGAGAGAAATCTCAGGGAGAAATATAGAGCAGTGAAAGAGAGAGATTTGCAAACACTGAGAGGTAGAGCTAAGAGAGTGGGTATGCCACTGCTGTGCAGACAAATGGTCTGCAGACACGAACAACAAGGTCGCACAGAGCTGAGAGAAAGATGCAGAGAGAGATGAGCAAAGATGTTGGTTTTGCAGGGATTGAATGAATAAGCTTTCCTGAAAATAAAAAGATGGCGAGGTGACAGGGAGGCAAAAAGATGTAGGAAGGGAATCTGCAAGGAATGTGAACAAGGATAGAGAATTAAAGGACGGTGGGGTGGAAGGGGATTGAAGAAAATATGTAGGAGAGACATCTGGGAAAGTGGAAATTGAGATGAGAGCT
>NW_025194046.1:0-2014 GCF_004010195.1 Chiloscyllium plagiosum | reverse complement strand
CTGACCTTCTGATCCACCAGCTACCATATGAAATGTTGTTAGATCAAACAGGTGAACGGTCACATTGATGGGACTGAGTTGGAAGGTTCTTATCCCAATGGAACAGGGATCACCATAAGATAGAACAGCAGAAGGAAGTGATTCACTCCCAACGTCTGCTCTACCTTACAATAAGACCATGGCTGATCTGATCATACTCAACCCAAATTTCCTTCCCCTGACCCCCATCTCATTACTGAATAAAATTCCTATCCTTCACGTTGGAAAATCGCATTTCCAGCTCTCAAAGACGCTTACTTGGAACAGTCACAAAAATAAATGTGCTGGGAATTTTTCAAGACATTTGATTGTCTGCACAATAAGTTGATTAAGAAGGGTTGCTTTTCCTACTTGCTGTCAGTTGTGATGAAGGGTGAGTGGATGGGAAACGTTTCCTCTGCTTTATTCTCACAGAAGCTGCCAAACCTGCTGACTTTTTCCAAGTATTCATTTCCAGGGGGCGGCCCCAAGCGGGACCGCAATCCCTATTGGTCGGCACCACTGGATTGACAGAGCTCGTACCCAATCGGAGCCGGAGACTGAACTCGATCCCATCTTGTGGGGTTGCGGTGTCTCGAGGCGCCGCCGTTTAACTGACACTGCGCGAGGGATGGGCGGGACTTGTGTATGCTCAGCGTTTCAAGCTGGGACCCATAGGATAGCTGCTGGCTTTCCCTCTCCCCCAGAGTTTTAGCTGCACTGGAGTCAGATGGTTTGTGTAAAACCAAAATCCTTTCACTGATGGTAAGAAAACAGCTTCCATGCTGGTTCACAAACTGTTAATGTGTGTCGGTAGACTGTGGGGGAGATAACATCAAACAGCTTAATTTCCCCGGGCAGGGAGGTCAGAATGGCCCACAGCAGGGAAACAGGCCACAAGAAACACAATCCCCACTTGCTGAAAAAGCTCAGCGGCTCTGGCGGAGTTAATCTTTCGGGTCGAGTGAGCCTTCCTGAGAATTGTCTTTGACCCAAACCATCCATGCTGACAGCACTCTCTCTGGCTGGCACCACCTAACCGGATTTCCTAAACTGAACTAGCCCCATTTGGCTGTGTTTGGCTCCTATCCCTCTGAACCTTTCCTTTGGGGTCAAATGGTTGCTCAGTGGTGAGCACTACCTCAGCACCAGGGACCCAGGTCTGATTCCACCCTCGGGCGACTGTGAAGAGTCTGTATGTTCTCCCCCTCTCTCTGTGAGTTTCGGCTGGGTGCTCTGGTATCCTCCCACATTCCAAATATGTGCAAGTTTAGGTGAATTGGGCAGGCTAATGAACCTATTAGTACTCAAGGGCATGGATGTGCGTTAGCTGCGAGATATGCAGAATTATAGGGATTGGCAGGGATTTGAAGGGGGATGGGGCTGGTTGGGTTACTCTTTGGAGGATTGGTGTTCACTCGTTGAGTCGAATGGCCTGTTCCCCCAACGAGACGCTCCAATCCAATCCAATCACCTGTCCAATTGATGCTGGCACTAAGAGGTAGCAGGACTACATAAGGGGCATCCAAGGATTTTGAGTGGAAAGGAGACATTATAGAGGCACTAGCGATAAGATTATAGCCGTTACGAGATTCTGATGAGGTCCCAGGAGACTGGACGGTTGCCAACACGACAACCTTTTTCTAAATCGTGTTGGAAAGTGAATCCAGTTGCTTACAGTCATGTCTGCTTAACTCCAGGGAAGCCTCTGGCGACAATTATTTGGAATAAAGCTCGTAGTTATGTGGAAAAAAGTGGTTTGGTAAGGAAAGGTCACGGTGAAATTGTGCATAACTAACTTGCTAATGCTTGTCAATGAATTAACAAAGTAAACCCCACTACTGGTGGGGTTTACATTGATTTCCTGAAGGTACCACGCAACAGACTTAAGGTTCGTTGTCGTTCATAGTTTAACAGGCAGGGGTAACATGGATGCAACATAAACTGGGTGGTGGGAAAGACAGAAGATCTTTTTGGATGTTTTCGATGTTTTTCG
>NW_025194045.1:1880-4005 GCF_004010195.1 Chiloscyllium plagiosum | reverse complement strand
GTCTCCCATGATCAATGTAACCTTGCCTTTCTGGATGTTGATAGTGGGGGATTCAATGATGCTAACACCATTGAATATCAAGGGGTGGCACATTGCGTCTTATTGGTGATGATCATGGTCTGTCATTTCTGTGGCATGAATGCTACTTGCCACTTTTCAGCCAAAGTTTTGAATATTGTCCAGGTTTTGTTGCATTTCGACATAAGTTGCTTCAGTATTTGAGGAATTGTGAATGTTGCTGAACAGTGTACGATCATTGGTGAACATCCCCACTTCTGACATTGATGGAGGGAAGATCATTGATGAAGCAGCTGAAAATGGTTGGGCCTAGGGCATTACCCTGAGGACCTCCTATAGAAACAACCTGGAGGTAAGATCACAGACATCCAACAATCACGACCATCTTCCTATGTGCTAGGCATTACTCCAGCTGATAGAGAGATTTGTCCATTCCCACTGGCTCTAGTTTTACTGGGGATCCTTGATGCCACACTTGGTCAATGCAGTCTTAATATTGAGGGATGTCACTTTAATTTTGCATCATTATAGACAGAACCATTTTCCCCCTACTCAATAACTCCTCCACCCCCACTTCACTGACACCCACATCCAATAAACAACTTCTCTTTCCCCAGTCAACAACTAGATCCCTTCCCCTCTTCCAGAGTTACAAGGGTCTAAAATAGGGTCAGGGTGGAAAGGTTCTGTCTCAGAAAACATTGCTGATATGTCTTCCTTTCTCTTATGCCAACCACTTATCCACACACTTCATATGAGGGGTGTTCTCACACTTTCCCCTCCTCCAAGAACTAAGCTAGGATCAAAAACAGAAATTGCTGGGAAAACTCAACAGGTCTGACAACATCTGTGGAGAGGAAGCAGAATTAACATTTGGGATCCAGTGACCCTTCATCAGAACTGATTTTTGCTCAGAAAAGGTTGCTATATATGCTGAAGATGGTTAGGGGAGAGGGTAGAAGGGTAAATGAGAGGTGGAGATGGATCCCAGAGAGAGAGAGAAAAAGAACAGCAGTTGAGTAGATAAAGGAATTGGGACCATTAGTGGCTGACAATGGGATGGTTGTGATAGCAACCCATGTGATGACAAGGACTGGTGTGTGGATGTTTGGGTGAGGACTTGGAAGAAGGTGCTCATGCCCTAAAATTATTGAATTCGATATTGAGTACTGAAGACTGCAGAGACCCCAAGCAGAAAAGGTGATGCTAGAACTAATGGTCCCCATTAGTAGCTATTTATACTCCTAAGCTTGGTCTAAGAGGAGGAGAATATATTTCATTCTGAGGGTGATGAATGTTTGAAATTCTCTACCAAAGAGGGCTGTGGAGATTTACACTTTGAGAATATGTGAAGTAGTGATTGATGAATTTCTGATTACCAGTGGCATACTGAGTAATGGGTTTGAGGTGAGTAAAAGGTGAGTTTGATATGTTCAATCCGCCATGGTCGTCTTGAATGGTGGGGAGGTTCAAAGGGCTGAATGTATTACTCCCGTCATTAGGTTCCTGTATATAACAGATAACACTTTCAAAAAGCAATGCAGATGTGACAGGTAAAACATTTCAATTAGAGTCATAGAGTCATAGAGATGTACAGCATGGAAACAGACCCTTCGGTCCAACCCGTCCATGCCGACAAAATATCCCAACCGAATCTAGTCCCACCTGCCAGCACCCGGCCCATATACATCCAAACCCTTCCTATTCATAATACCCATCCAAATGCCTTTTACATGTTGCAATTGTACCAGCCTCCACCA
Source organism: Chiloscyllium plagiosum (assembly GCF_004010195.1). Classification (NCBI taxonomy): domain Eukaryota; kingdom Metazoa; phylum Chordata; class Chondrichthyes; order Orectolobiformes; family Hemiscylliidae; genus Chiloscyllium; species Chiloscyllium plagiosum. Next base: position 2,227 of record NW_025194045.1, on the reverse strand, counting down.
CATCCTCTGGCAGCTCATTCCATACATGTACCATTCTCTGCGTGAAAAAGTTGCCCCTTAGGTCACTTTTATATCTTTCCCCTCTCACCCTAAACCTATGCCCTCTAGTTCTGGACTCCCTGACTCCAGGGAAAAGACTTTGCCTATTTATCCTATCCATGCCCCTCATAATTTTGTAAACCTCTATAAGGTCACCCCTCAGCTTCCGATGCTCCAGGGAAAACAGCCCCAGCCTGTTCAGACTCTCCCTGTAGCTCAGACCCTCCAACCCTGGCCAACATCCTTGTAAATCTTTTCTGAACCCTTTCAAGTTTCACAACATCTTTCCGATAGGAAGGAGACCAGAA
>NW_025194045.1:0-1593 GCF_004010195.1 Chiloscyllium plagiosum | reverse complement strand
CCCTCCACCACCACCCTCTGTCTTCTACCTTCGAGCCAGTTATGTATCCAAATGGCTAGTTCTCCCTGTATTCCATGAGACCTAACCTTGCTAATCAGTCTCCCATGGGGAACCTTGTCAAATGCCTTACTGAAGTCCATATAGATCACATCTACTGCTCCGCCCTCATCAATCTTCTTTGTTACTTCTTCAAAAAACTCAATCAAGTTGTAAAATTCGATAACTTTATTCCTCATGTGGAGCAAAAGAACCCATTCAGACACTTAATTCCAAGAGTTTCAACTCTTAAGATATAAAACAGAGCGAGTGGTTAAGATTTGAAATGTGTCAGTGTTTTGAAAGCCTTATCAAGCAAAACAATCACAGGAACGGGGCACAGATGAATTACAAACTTCTCAGCATTGTAAAATTGTTGGAAATCCAACAGTGGAAAGAAGTGGTAAGTATTTAGAATATTTGCACTTTGTAACATTCCTTCATCTGGATTGAGAAGTGCCTGTGGAATATAACATACAATGTTCCTGTCATTAAATCTGAGCCTGGAGATTTCTGCCAGCATTGTCTTGGTGTGACAGCATGAGATTGCATTTACGCACCCGTATAATTCTTAACCTACTGGTGATTGCATGGCTCAGCAATATTGTGAATAATATGTAGTCTCTTGAAATAGGGATGCAGTCATTTGACTGTTTGTCTGCAGTTCATAAAATATACTAACGATTTATGAACATTATGTGGTTTTGTATGTGAGATGCATTAATGTGTCACATACCACACAGATATATGATCATTCTACACCTAAATATTTATTAGAACATCTATGAAATTAACAATGAAATTTTATTATTAAAATCTGCTATGTGGTAGTTATGCCGTATGTCCAAATAATCAACTGTTCAAGTTGTTTGTAGACTTGACAGTTTTGAAGACATTTAATGACTTTTTTTTTAGTCATCCTTTGGAAATGTACTTGCTAATCAGTCACAGTGACTTTGAAAATGCAGGTGCATACCATTACCACAGTTTAACAAAGCTTTCTGCAGTTGGCATGCATTACTGCTTATTCTCCAATTGTTTTCCTTGTTTTGTATTCATTGTTTATGAACATGAATGCAATCTGGAAAAGCATTTTTCAACATGGTGAAAGTCTCACCAAATATTTTGAGAAGAAACAATGCACCACACAATAAAAGCTATATCCTTTCCACTCACAAAGTTTTGCCTTTCCACTTACAAAGTCATACAGCACTGAAACAGATTCTTTGATCCAACCAGTCCATGTTGAACATATTCCCAAACTAAACTGGTCCCACCTGCCTGCTCCTGGCCTATATCCCTCCAAACCTTTCCTATTAACGGACTTATCTAAGTGTCTTTTAAACATTGTAACCATGCCCACATTCATCACTTCCTCTGGAATTTTATTCCATATGCAAATCACCCTCAATATAAAAAATTTTCCTCTCATGTCTTTTTTATATCTCTCTTCTCTCACCTTAAAAATATGCTAGGTAAAAACAATGACTGCAGATGCTGGAAACCAGGTTCTGGATTAGTGGTGTGGAAGAGCACAGCAATTCAGGCAGCATCCGA
>NW_025194044.1:2805-4005 GCF_004010195.1 Chiloscyllium plagiosum | reverse complement strand
GGTACGAGCAAGGATGGCTCAGACTTGTGAATACTTGTTTAATGTTCACTTAGAACATAGAGAACACAGAACAATACAGCGCACAAAAGGCAACTCGGCCCTCAATGTTGCGCTGACCTGTGAACTATTGTCAGCCCTTCCCCCTACACTATCCCATCATCATCCATGTGCTTATCCAAGGATTGTTTAAATCTCCTTAATGTGGCTGAGTTCACTATATTGGCAGGTAGGGCATTCCACGCCATTACCACTCTCTGAGTAAAGAATCTGCCACTGACATCTGTCTTAAATCTATCACCTCTCAATTTGTAGTCATGCCCCCTTGTAGAAGCTAACGTCATCATCCTACCCTATCTAATCCTCTGATCAAGTTGTATATCTCTATCAAATCTCTACTTCGCCTTCTTGTTTCCAATGAGAACAGACCCAAGTCTCTCAGCCAGTCCTCATAACACCTTCCCTCTAGACCAGGCAACATCCTGGTAAATCTCCTCTGCACCTTTTCCAATGCGACCACATCCTTCCCGAAATATGGCGACCAGAACTGTACACAATATTCCAAGAGCGGCCGCACTAACGAATGGTATAGTTGTAGCATAATATTGCAGCTCCAGAACTCAAACACTCTACCAATGAAACCTAACACACCGTATGCTTTCTTAACTTTTAGAATTAAGGTATAAGTTGCTATTATTTTCTTTAACGAATGGAATTTGGGATTTGTAGTTAATCATATTTTAACAGATGACGAGGCGAAGTGAGCTTTTTAGGGCGTTTGGTATAATTAACAGAAGATGTGACCACCATGTCATAATATAACAATTATCTGAGAGCGGAATGCTTGATCCGTTTCAATCAATGATGGTATCTGTCCTTGGGACTTTAATAGAGACCTGATATAAGCAGCATTTTTGGTATCCTGATTAGCATCCCTCCTGTGTGAAAACACGCCCTTCGAGCCAACAAGTCCACAACAACAATCCGAAGAGTAACCACCAAGACCCATTCCCCTACATTTACAGCTGACTAATGCACCTGACACTATGGGCAATTTTCCATGGTCAATTCATCTTTGGACTGTGAGAGGAAACCGGAGAAAACCCACACAGAAACGGGGAGCATGTGCAAACTCCACACCGACGGTCGCCCGATGCAGGATTTGAACGCGGGTCCCTCGTGCTGTGAGGCAGCAGTGTTAAC
>NW_025194044.1:0-2695 GCF_004010195.1 Chiloscyllium plagiosum | reverse complement strand
AAAGGAGAGTCGGCAAAGCTGACTGGAAATGAAACACGATTATTTTCTTTTTGCAAATCTTATTTGGGATTTTTAATCGGATCAGTATTGCAGAGTGGGAGGAAAAGATAGATTTAAGAGTAAGCAGTAGTAAATAGTTGCTGGTTCTAATTTTCTCTGTTGGTCTTAAAGGATAAAGGTGTTAATTTTTACTTTAAGGAGTGACGTCTGGGAATAGATCTTTGCCTATCGAACTTTAATAGATTGCATCACGGTGTGAACCTTTTCTGTGTTGCTGCTTTAAATTTGCATTGTGCTGTTGCCCATGTCGTAAAACCTTGGAATGTTGTATGCTGTGACGTTGGATTGCCTACAAATTATTCACAGAAGAATCAGAGGCAATGGTGTGAGTTTAGACATTTTCTTCGTCATCATCGTGAATTTGTCACGCATGCAAAGAGAACTGATGACATTTCGTTGTTGGACTATTTGAAATAGTATTTGAAACTGGGAAATGGACGAGAGTTAGAAATAGTGAAATGGAAAGGGAGAGCCCGAGAGAGAGAGAGAGAAAAGTGTAGAATGAGACTGAGATGGAGAAAGTGGGAAGGCGGAATAGCGCAGTAGGAGGCTGAGACAGGGAGTATGAAAGATAAAATGGAGTGAGGCAATATTGCAGGAGACAAGAGTGTAAAAGAGATCGCGAAAAAGAGTGGCAGTTGAGGTGATGAAATATTGACTGTCATAAAAGGGTGAGATTGAGAAGTACAGAGTGGGAAAGAAGAGAGTGTGAAAGACGCACTCGGTAAGGACTGTAAGAAAGAGCGTGGGAAAGTTAGGAGCGAGATTTTGGACAAAACTGGAAGCGAGAGTGGAGCTCTTTCATAATCAAAGCATTTAGTATTACTGTGTATCTGTCCCATGGGTCTTAAATTAATTTTGTGAGAGATGTGGTGCGTGATAACCATCATATGTAAGCCTGTGTGATAGTACGAATGTAAGATGTGCGATAAGGTTTATATTTACAAGGCGTTAATATGCTTTTCTGGGTATTTGAGACTGTAAATGTGTGGTAGACCTCATGCAGTTTGGGTGGGTGTTATGAATGAGTGATTGGGTGTGTGACACAATATGATAACGTTTGATAGCATACATGTATGCTTGCATGTGCGACACTGTGTCTTAGTGTGATAGAATACATGTGGATCACAGTGTTTGTGACTAGGAGCAAATGTATGCATGTGTGTGAGGTGGTATATAGCAGTGCACAGTCGTGAACATTACAAGCCTCAAACAGTTTGAATAAGGAATTTTCAGCGAACATCTGTGTTCATTTTATTTTAAATATTTGAATTCGAAGATCTTTCATCGTTCCTGGCACTAAAAATCCTGATTTTGATGGCCTCCTGTAAAATTCGACTTTGTATCCCCAGTATAAACACACCTGATATCGTGTTGCTTAAAATGACAACAAACATTTCTCTCCACTCAGCACTGATGAAGAGTGATCTAGACTCGAAACGTTAGCGTACCCTCTGTCCACGGGTGCTGCCTGACCCACTGTGATTTTCAACATTTTTGCTTTGTGTTCAATACTGATTCAGCATATCAATAATTTCCCTCTACTCTCTCCTTTGTTAAATTATTTGAATTTACAGGCCCTTCTATGATGGGGATTTCCAGCAACATCTGGCATTTCAATTCCCTCATGAGCAATCGATTTGCAAACAATTCCAATGTATTGGAATACAAATAATCAAGTCCCGGAAATTTATGCACCTTAATGATTTTTTAAAGATTTCCAGAACCTCTTCGTCTGCACAGTGGATTGTTTTCAAGGCATTGCTATTTATTTGCCCGAGCTCCCCAGCCTCCATATATTCCAAAACAGTAAATACTGACGCAAAATATCAATTTAATATCTTTTCCATCTCCTGTGGTTCCGCACAGAAACGGTGGCTTTGATGTATAAGGGGCCCTATTCTCTCCTTATTTGCTAATGTTGGCATTTTATGCTTTTCCAGTTATTATTTGACAGAATAGGCAGTGTCTCAGATGCTGAACTTAATGCCAATAACTTTAATACTTGGGAAGACTGTGTGTTCCCTATATTTTTGTCCACTTCACATACTGTTTCTTCCAAAAAAATCTGCTTAAAAACTTTTCAGAAAAGTGTTATGGAAAGCACAGTAGAAAGCATTGGTGAGTCACAGCGTTATGGTTTTGCCATCGATTCCAAACTCTGAATGTTTGTGTGGAGTTCACACGTTCTCCCCATTTCTGCATGGGTTTCTTCTAGGTGCTCCATTTTCCTCCCATTGTCAAATATGTACAGGTTAGGTAGATTAACGGTGCAATGTTACAAAGTGACGGTGGGGAGCTCCAAAAATGGTCAGTGCAGATTGGATGGATCGAATGGCCTATATTTGCACTGTAAGTTTTCCACGATTCATTAGTTTACATTATGATATTGAAGCAGAGACTGAGACAAAGTAGCAGTAGTATCCGTGATACTCCTGCAAATTGTTGTGATATCTCGCAGACTGCATCTTTTGATATGTGAGAGACACCATGTACTGCTGTAAGGTGCTTCTGGTCAGTACAACATTGACTCCGTCTACACTTCTCGCTGCCTGGGAAAGTCAGCTAACAAAGGTAAAGACCTCTCTCACCCTGGTTGTAATCTATTCAAACCTCTTACGCCAGGTAGATTTTC
>NW_025194043.1:0-4004 GCF_004010195.1 Chiloscyllium plagiosum | reverse complement strand
GATGGTGATGGAGTTAGTGTGAGGGGGTCTGTGTTTCAGTGATGGAATGATTGGGAGGGGGTCAGGGTGACAGTGATGGAGTGAGTGTGAGAAGGTCAAGGTGACGATGGTGGAGTGAGTGTAGAGGAGGTCAGGGTGACGGTGACGGAGTGAGTGTGATCAGATCACTGTGACGGTCATGGAGTGAGTTTGAGATGAACAGGGTGACTGTGAAGGAATGACAGGGTTGGAGTGAGCGTGTCAGTGTGACAGTGATGGAGTGAGTGTGAGGGACCAGTGTGACAGTGCTGGAGTGAGTGTGAGGGACCAGTGTGACAGTGATGGAGTGAGTGTGAGGGGGTCAGGGTGACGGTGATGGGGTGAGGGTAAGGGACCAGTGTGACAGTGATGGAGTGAGTGTGAGGGGGTCAGGGTGACGGTGATGGAGTGAGAGTGAGGGTATCACTGTAATGGTGCTGGAGTGAGTGTGAGGGGATCACGGTGATGGTAATGGAGTAAATGTGAATGAGTCAGTGTGACTGTGATCGCGTGAGTGTGAGGGGGTGAGTGTGACAGTGATGGAGTGAATGTGATGTCGTCAGGATGGTGGTGATGGTTGAGGAGTTAGGGGGTCAGTTTGACTGTGATGGAGTAAGTGTGTGTGTCAGTGTGACACTGATGGAGTGAGTTTAATGGAGTCAAGTGTGACAGAGATGGAGTTAGTGTGAGGGGGTCAGGGTGACAGTGATGAAGTGAGTGTGAGGGGGTCAGTGGATGGAGTAAGTGTGAGGGGGTCAGAGTGATGAGAATGGAGTGAGTGTGATTGGATCACGGAGATGGTGATGGAGTCACTGTGAGGGGGTCAGTGTGACGGAGATGTAGTGAGTGTGGGAGGGTTAGAGTGACGGTGATGGAGTGAGTGTGAGTGGGCGAGGGTGACGGAGATGGAGTGAGTGTGAGGTGGTCAGGGTGACTGTAATGGAGTGAGTGTGAGGGGGTCAGAGTGACGGTGAAGGAGTGAGTGTGAGGGTGTCATGGTGACGATGATGGAGTGTGAGGTGGTCACTGTGACGGTGATGGAGTGAGTGTGAGGGGGTCAGTGTGACCGTGATGATGTGAGTTTGTGGGGGTCAGGGTGACAGTGATGGAGTGAGTGTGAGAGGATTAGTGTGATGTTGATGGAGTGAGGGTGAGGGGATCAGTGTGATGGTGTTTGAGTGAGTGTGTGGGAGTCATGGTGATGGTGATGGAGTGAGTGTGGGGGGTCATGGTGACGATGATGGAGTGAGTGTGTGGTGGTCAGGGTGACGGTGACGGAGTGAGTGTGAGGAGGTCAGGGTGACAGTGATGGAGTGAGTGTGAATGTGTCTGGGTGACGGTGATGGAGTGAGTGTGATGAGGTCAGGGTGACTGTGATGGAGTGAGTGTGAGCGGGTCAGGGTGACAGTGATGGAGTGAGTGTGAGAGGATGTGTGTGATATCAATGGAGTGAGGCTTAAGGGATCAGTGTGATGGTGTATGAGTGTGTGTTTGGGGTTCAGTGTGACTGTGATGGAGTGATTGAGAGAGGGTCATGGTGACGATGATGGAGTGAGTGTGTGGGGGTCAGGGTGACGGTGACGGAGTGAGTGTGAGGAGGTCAGGGTGACAGTGATGGAGTGAGTGTGAATGTTTCTGGGTGACGGTGATGGAGTGAGTGTGAGGAGGTCAGGATGACTGTGATGGAGTGAGTGTGAGCGGGTCAGGGTGACAGTGATGGAGTGAGTGTGAGAGGATGAGTGTGACATTAATGGAGTGAGGCTGAGGGGATCAGTGTGATGGTGTATGAGTGTGCGTTTGGGGTTCAGTGTGACGGTGATGGAGTGATTGAGAGAGGGTCATGGTGACGACGATGGAGTGAGTGTATGTGGGTCAGTGTGATTGTGATGGAGTGAGTGTGATGGTGTTAGTGTGACGGTGATTGAGTGTGCGTGAGGGAGTCAGAGTGACGGTGAAGGAGTGAGTGAGGGTGGGTCATGGTGACGGTGATGGAGTGAGTGTGAGGGTGTCAGGGTGACGGTGATGTAGTGATTGAGAGAGGGTCATGGTGACGATGATGGAGTGAGTGTATGTGGGTCAGCGTGACGGTGACGGAGTGAGTGTGAGGGTGTCAGGGTGAAGGTGATGGAGTGCCTGTGAGGGGGTCAGAGTGACGGTGATGGAGTGAGTGTGAGGGGATCAGTGTGATGGTGCAGGAGTGAGTGTAAGGGGATCACTGTGACGTTGATGGAGTAAGTGTGAAGGAGTCAGTGTAACTGGGATCGCGAGAGTGTGACGGGGTCAGGGTGACAGTGATGGAGTGAGTGTGAGGGGTTCAGGGTGATGGAGATGGAGTGAGTGTGAGGGGGTCCGGGTGACGGTGATTTAATGAGTGTGAGAGGGCCAGGGTGATGGAGATGGAGTGAGTGTGAGGAGGTCAATGTGATGGTGATGGAGTGAGTGTGAGGGGGTCAGGGCGAGAGTGATGGAGTGATTCTGACATGGTCAGGGTGACGGTGATGGAGTGAGAGTGACGGTGTCAGGGTGACAGCGATGGAGTGAGTGCATGGCGGTAAGCGTGAAGGTGACGAAGTGAGTGTGAAGGGGTCTTGGTGACGGTGATGGCGTATGTGTGAGGGGGTCAGGGTGATTGTGATGGAGTGAAGTGTAAGTGGGTCAGTGTGTCATTGATGGAGTGAGTGTGAGGTTGACCGGTTGACCGTCATGGAGTGAGTGTGAGTGGTTTAGTGTGACAGTGATGGAGTGAGTGTGAGGAGGTCAATGTGATGGTGATGGAGTGAGTGTGAGAGTGTCATGTCGACGGTGATGGAGTGAGCGTGACGGGGTCAGGATGACAGTGATGGAGTGAGTGTGAGAGGATGAGTGTGATGTTGATGGAGTGAGTGTGAGGGGATCTGTGTGATGGTGTTGGAGTGAGTGTGAGGGTGTCCGGGTGACAGTGATGGTGTGAGTGTGTTGGGGTCAGGGTGACAGTGATGGAGTGAGTGTGAGGAGGTCAATGTGATGGTGATGGAGTGAGTGTGAGAGTGTCATGTCGACGGTGATGGAGTGAGCGTGACGGGGTCAGGATGACAGTGATGGAGTGAGTGTGAGAGGATGAGTGTGATGTTGATGGAGTGAGTGTGAGGGGATCTGTGTGATGGTGTTGGAGTGAGTGTGAGGGTGTCCGGGTGACAGTGATGGTGTGAGTGTGTTGGGGTCAGGGTGACAGTGATGGAGTGAGTGTGAGAGGATGAGTGTGATGTTGATGTAGNNGGTGATGGAAAGGGGGTGAGTGTGAGGGGGTCAGTGTGATGGTGATGGAGTTAGTGTGAGGGGGTCTGTGTTTCAGTGATGGAATGATTGGGAGGGGGTCAGGGTGACAGTGATGGAGTGAGTGTGAGAAGGTCAAGGTGACGATGGTGGAGTGAGTGTAGAGGAGGTCAGGGTGACGGTGACGGAGTGAGTGTGATCGGATCACTGTGACGGTGATGGAGTGAGTTTGAGATGAACAGGGTGACGGTGAAGGAATGACAGGGTTGGAGTGGGCGTGTCAGTGTGACAGTGATGGAGTGAGTGTGAGGGACCAGTATGACAGTGATGGAGTGAGTGTGAGGGACCAGTGTGACAGTGATGGAGTGAGTGTGAGGGGGTCAGGTTGACGGTGATGGAGTGAGGGTGAGGGTATCACAGTAATGGTGCTGGAGTGAGTGTGAGGGGATCACGGTGATGGAGTAAGTGTGAATGAGTCAGTGTGACTGTGATCGCGTGTGTGTGAGGGGGTGAGTGTGACAGTGATGGAGTGAATGTGATGTCGTCAGGATGGTGGTGATGGTGGAAGAGTTAGGGGGTCAATTTGACTGTGATGGAGTGAGTGTGTGTGTCAGTGTGACACTGATGGAGTGAGTTTAATGGAGTCAGTGTGACAGAGATGGAGTGAGTGTGAGGGGGTCAGGGTGACAGTGATGAAGTGAGTGTGAGGGGGTCCAGATGACGGTAATGAAGTG
>NW_025194042.1:2548-4004 GCF_004010195.1 Chiloscyllium plagiosum | reverse complement strand
TCTCAGCATGGAATCGAACTCCTGGTCTCAGCGTGTGCTTGAACACCCGGTATCAGCGTGGACTCGAACCCCCGGTCTCAGTGTGGACTCGAACTCCCGGTCTCAGTGTGGACTCGAACTCCCGGTTTCAGTGTGGACTCGAACTCCTGGTCTCAGCGTGGCCTCGAACTCCTGGTCTCAGTGTGGACTCGAACTCCTGGTCTCAGTGTGGACTTGAACTCCAGGTCTCAGCGTGGACTCGAACTCCTGGTCTCAACGTGGACTCGAACACCCGGTATCTGCGTGGAATCGAACTCCCGGTCTCAGCGTGGACTCGCACTACTGGTCTCAGTGTGGACTCGAACCCCCGGTCTCAGTGTGGACTCGACCTCCAGGTATCAGTGAGGACTCGAACTCCGGGTCTCAGTGTGTACCTGAAATCCTGGTCTCAGTGTGGATTCGAACTCCCGGTCTCAGTGTGGACTCGAACTCCCGGTCTCAGTGTGGACTCAAACTTCTGGTCTCAGCGTGGACTCGAACTCCCAGTCTCAGCATGGACTCGAACCGCCGGTCTCAGTGTGGACTCGAACTCCAGGTATCAGTGAGGACTCGAACTCCGGGTCTCAGTGTGTACCTGAAATGCTGGTCTCAGTGTGGACTCGAACTCCCGGTCTCAGCGTGGACTCGAACTCCCAGTCTCAGCATGGACTCAAACTCCCGGTCTCAGTGTGGACATGAATTCCCGGTCTCAGTGTGGACTCGAACTCCTGGTCTCAGCGAGGATTCGAACTCTCGGTCTCAGTGTGGACACGAACCGCCCGTCTCATTGTGGAGCCGAACTCCCGGTCTCAATGTGGACTCAAACTCCTGGTCTCAATGTGGACTCGAACCCCTGGTCACAGCATGGAATCGAAATCCTGGTCTCAGCGTGGACTCGAACTCCTGGTCGCAACGTGGACTCGAACACCCGGTATCTGCGTGGACTCGAACTCCTGGTCTCAGTGTGGACTCGAACTCCAGGTCTCAGTGTGGACCCAAACTCCCGGTATCAGTGAGGACACGAAATCTCGGTCTCTGTCTGGACTCGAACTCCCGGCCTCAGTGTAGACTCAAACTCCTGCTCTCAGCGTGGACTCGAACTCACGGTCTCAGTGTGGACTCGAACTCCGGGTCTCAGTGTGGACTCGAACTCCCGGTATCAGTGAGGACTCATATTCTCGGTCTCAGCGTGAACCCGTACTCCTGGTCTCAGTGTGGACTCGAACTCCAGGTCTCAGTGTAGACTCAAGCTCCTGGTCTCAATGTGGACCTGATCTCCCGATCTCAGCATGGAATCGAACTCCTAGTCTCAGAGTGGACTCGAACACCCGGTCTCAGTGGAGACGTAAACTCCTGGTCTCAATGTGGACTCGAACCCCTGGTCACAGCATGGAATCGAAATCCTGGTCTCAGCGTGGACTCGAACTCCCAGTCTCAG
>NW_025194042.1:0-2323 GCF_004010195.1 Chiloscyllium plagiosum | reverse complement strand
CTCGAACTCCCAGTCTCATTGTGGAGCCGAACTCCCGGTCCCAATGTGGACTTGAACTCTCAGTCTCAGTGTGGACACAAACTCCCGGTCTCAGCGTGGACTCGAACTCCCGGTCTCAGTGTAGACTCAAGCTCCTGGTCTCAGTGGAGACACAAACTCCTGGTCTCAATGTGGACTCGAACCCCTGGTCACAGCATGGAATCGAAATCCTGGTCTCAGTGTGGACTCTAACACCCGGTCTCAGTGTGGACTCGAACTCCTGGACTCAGCGTGGACTCGAACTCCTGGTCTCAGCGTGGACTCGAACTCCTGGTCGCAACGTGGACTCGAACACCCAGTATCAGCGTGGACTCGAACTCCTGGTCTCAGTGTGGACTCGAACCCCCGGTCTCAGTGTGGACTGGAACTCCCGGTCTCAGTGTGGACTCAAGCTCCTGGTCTCAATGTGGACTCGAAATCCCGTTCTCAGCATGGACTCGAACACCCGGTCTCGGCGTGGACTCGAACTACTGGTCTCAGTGTGGACTCGAACCCCCGGTCTCAGTGTGGACACGAACTCCAGGTATCAGTGAGGACTCGAACTCCGGGTCTCAGTGTGAACCTGAAATCCTGGTCTCAGTGTGGACTCGAACTCCCGGTCTCAGTGTGGACTCGAACTCCCGGTCTCAGCATGGACTCAAACTCCTGGTCTCAGCGTGGACTCGAACTCCCAGTCTCAGCATGGACTCGAACCCCCGGTCTCAGTGTGGACTCGAACACCCGGTCTCAGCGTGGACTCGAACTACTGGTCTCAGTGTGGACTCGAACCTCCGGTCTCAGTGTGGACACGAACTCCAGGTATCAGTGAGGACTCGAACTCCGGGTCTCAGTGTGTACCTGAAATCCTGGTCTCAGTGTGGACTCGAACTCCCGGTATCAGTGTGGACTCGAACCCCTGGTCTCAGCGTGGACTCGAACGTCTGGTCTCAGTGTGGACTCGAACTCCTGGTCTCAGCGTGGACTCGAACTTCTGGTCTCAACGTGGACTCGAACACCCGGTATCAGCGTGGACTCGAACTCCCGGTCTCAGCGTGGACTCGAACTACTGGTCTCAGTGTGGACTCGAACCCCCGGTCTCAGGGTGGACTCGAACTCCAGGTATCAGTGAGGACTCGAACTCCGGGTCTCAGTGTGCACCTGAAATCCTGGTCTCAGCATGGACTCAAACTCCTGGTCTCAGCGTGGACTCGAACTCCCAGTCTCAGCATGGACTCGAACCCCCGTTCTCATTGTGGCCTCGAACTCCAGGTATCAGTGAGGACTCGAACTCCAGGTCTCAGTGTGTACCTGAAATCCTGGTCTCAGCGTGGACTCGAACTCCCAGTCTCAGCATGGACTCGAACCCCCGTTCTCATTGTGGCCTCGAACTCCAGGTATCAGTGAGGACTCGAACTCCAGGTCTCAGTGTGTACCTGAAATCCTGGTCTCAGTCTGGACTCGAACTCCCGGTATCAGTGTGGACTCGAACTCCCGGTCTCAGCATGGACTCGAACCCCCGGTCTCAGTGTGGACTCGAACTCCAGGTATCAGTGAGGACTCGAATTCCGGGTCTCAGTGTGTACCTGAAATCCTGGTCTCAGCGTGGACCCGAACTCCCGGTCTCAGCGTGGACTCGAACTCCCGGTCTCAGCATGGACTCAAATTCCTGGTCTTATCGTGGACTCGAACTCCCAGTCTCAGCATGGACTCGAACTCCCGGTATCAGCGTGAACTCGAACCCCCGGTCTCAGCATGGACTCAAACTCCTGGTCTTATCGTGGACTCGAACTCCCAGTCTCAGCATGGACTCGAACCCCCGGTATCAGCGTGAACTCGAACCCCCGGTCTCAGTGTGGACTCGAACACCGGGTCTCAGTGTGGACTCGAACTCCTGGTCTCAGTGTGGACTTGAACTCCTGGTCTCAGCGTGGACTCGAACTCCCAGTCTCAGAGTAGACTCAAACTCCTGGTCTCAGTGTGGACTTGAATTCCCGGTCTCATCATGGACTCGAACTCCCGGGACTCAGTGTGGACTCGAACTCCCGGTATCAGTGAGGACTCGAATTCTCGGTCTCAGCGTGGACCCGAACTCCTGGTCTCAGTGTGGACTCGAACACCCGGTCTCAGTGTGGACTCGAACTCCTTGTCTCAGCGTGGACTCGAACTCCTGGTTTCAGTGTGGACTCGAACTCCTGGTCTCAGCGTGGACTCGAACTCCTGGTCTCAACGTGGACTCGATCACCCGGTATCTGCGTGGAATTGAACTCCCGGTCTCAGCGTGGACTCGAACTCCCGGTCTCAGCGT
>NW_025194041.1:0-4004 GCF_004010195.1 Chiloscyllium plagiosum | reverse complement strand
GAAACGCTTCAATGTCTTAATGTCCAATCTGAGATGAGGGTTCCAGAATTGGACAGAACATTTTAAATGTGGCCTAACTAATGTTTTACAAATTCTCAGCTCCACATCACTGCTATTACATTCCAACTCTTCTGAAAAAAATGATAACGTTTCATTTGCTTTCATTACAGCGGACTCAACCTGCAAGTCAACCTTTCTAACTAATGTTTTACAAATTCTCAGCTCCACATCACTGCTATTACATTCCAACTCTTCTGAAAAAAAATGATAACGTTTCATTTGCTTTCATTACAGCGGACTCAACCTGCAAGTCAACCTTTAAAGAATCGTGTACTCACACTACCAGATAACTTTGCACTTTGGCAATATTATTCTAGATGTTTTCTAGATGTTTTCTCGATGTGTATAAACCATTCCCATAAAGAAGGGCAATTTTACATCAGTGGTCAAATGTCTCATGACCGATGTGGCACCCTAGGCTTAGAATTCCAGGGAGCATTACCGCTGTCAGAGGCACTCACTGTACCACAGCTGTCACAGACAATGTCAGTAAAGTACAAAACAGCGCAAGGAATATCATATTCGTTACCAACACCACTACTCAGGCACAGTGGAACGGATGGAGATACGAGCGCATTATAAGCAGTTAGAGTGCTTCAACTACTGTGCATAAATGTAAGTCATATAAAGAAAAGTGTTGACACACAACCCCCTTGTGACAGAGTTCATAATTGCATCTTCCCTGTTTCTCTCCGAACGAGTGAGTATGAACAAAGCAATGTTGAGCAATACCCTTAAAACCACGCTGAACAAGGTCCCACAGGACACGGGCCTGACTTGGATAGAAGCTGTAACCTTCAACCTGCATACTATAAGAAACCAGGTACACAGAACCACAGGACTTACCCCATTAGAGGTCCTGATGTGGAGACCTATGCCCATATGGGCAGAAGCTTCCAAATTTCCTCAGGATGCTGCATTATTCTTGACATTTCAAGCTCTTCTGAATTATATCAAAGCGCTCCGTATGATGGTTACTCGTAACCATGTTCGGGTAAAGGAGAGCATTCCCGCATCTAATGATGTCCCACTGCATTCCTTCCCACCTATGGACTGTTTCATTATGAAATCATTGGAAAAGGAATTTCATTCTCCGAGGTGGGCCAAGTACCTCGTCCTCCTGGTAATTGGGACGATTGTTATGATCAAAGAAAGACCTGAGTGGACTTACAGAACCAGCTGCAAGAGAGTGCCATAAACGGAGGGAGACGAGCAGTAAACGCCAGAGGCACCAGCTTGCCCGCCATTGGCAAGATGTCGAGACTGATCGCCATTTCAGTCTCCATGCTCCTCATTGCCTTGTTCATACTGACTGGGCATGGGGAGAACAGAGAAGATGGGATGATAAACTCTGTCAGAAGAGAGTTTTGCGTCAACACTTTTCTTTACATGACTTACATTTATGATCAGAAGGTTAATCACTCTAGCTGCTGGATATGCGCCCAAATCCACATGCACTGTAAGGGAGGATTCCCCCTGAGAATCATTCCATTTAATGATTCTGAAACAGATGAATAGTGATTGGAACAAAGGGGAGAGGCTGCAAAAACTCGGGTTGTTTACTTTGGAGTTATCCGCGCCGGCGGGGGGGGGGGGGGGGGGGGGGGGGGGGTGGATGTAGGTTTGACAGGGAGTCTCATGACTCTTTTCTGCCATGCTCTGATGAGACCAATTATGCGGCCAACCATATGTTCACTAGGGATATGCAGGTTATAATAAGGAAACATATAAGGGTTGGTGCCAACCTCACCACAACCTCTTGCATACACCCACAGTCTTTTCCTCACCCATGGGAACCATCTGCTTTAAAAGCAACCACACGTCAGTGTGGAATGCTGGAACCAGTAAATGTATCCATTCCTTACTCCTTACCCGCCGCATGCCAATCCACTTCCACTGGGAGTATCCTGACTCATAAAGACGAATACAAGTGCCAAGTTCACAACTCTTTGGACTTGGACTCAGACCAATTACTTGCGAACTTATAATGGCACATATTTCATTTGCAGCCGCAATGCCTACCCTGGCAACCACTCTCCCAGACTGACAGTTTCTATCACGGCTATGAGGTCCTCTTTACTTACCACTCGTATTCTTCCCAATTCCAACGGACTTTTTCTCGGACAGACAGCTATCAATGAAACTGAGCAGTTCTTTGCCATTTTCTTCTCCTCTTATGGGACCTCAATATGCAATCGATTTCAGAAAATTGGCATCGGTTCTTGAGGGAAAAGCGAACGACATGGCAGCTGCTCTTGACCAAATTAGTGCACAGGTGGTCGCCATTCGTAGAGTCTTCTAACAAAACAGACTGGCCTTAGATTATCTACCAGCCTAGAAAGAGGTCACTTAAGCCCTTATTGGCTGCGAATATGCACGCATATTCCTGACTCCAGTGAGAACATTACCAACATTGCCTATCACATTCAGTAGGCTGTCTCCATCCCCCGTGACACCAGCTCCCATTGCGATTTGTGTGGTTGAATGGGTAGATGATCCGGTCTCTCGGAAAGGCGCTCTTGCCGGAACTCATTAACTGGCTGTCATTTTCCTTTTACTTTCAGTACTTGTCATCTGCCTTAAGCAGTCCTGCGCACTTTCAGGTTAATGTTTTAGAGGAACAATGTAGCAGGATATTTGTTTTGGAACATAGAAACAGGAGTCGACTATTCAACCCGTCGATCCTGTTCCATCTTTCAATGGGATCATGGCTGATCTTTGGTTGAAACCCAAATTCTTTCCTTTGGTCCATATCTCTCAATGCCTTCACTTAACAAAAGCATATTTATCTCAGATTTAATCTGAACGACTGATACAGCATGCATCGCCGTTTGTGAGTGAGTTCCAAACCTCCCCCACGCTTTGTGTGTCAAAATGCTTCTGAACATCGCTCCTGAACCCTCTGTGGATTAATTCTCAGACTTTGCTCCCTTTGTTTCTAGAATCTCCAACCGTTGGAAATGGTTGATCTTGATCTAACCTGTCTCATCCTGTTTATGTCATGACTGTTATGATGAGGTTACCCCTTAACCCTCTCAATTCCAGAGGAAACATTTGTACAAGTTCGGCTCAGAATATACCCCTGAAGTCCAGTAGCATTCTTGTAAACTTACTTTTTGTAATTCAACCTGATAGCTAGGCACTCCACGTAACACATCTTTGCTTATTCACTAATCTATCAATTTCCATTTGTAATTTTAAGGTACGATCTGCACTGTCGACAATGTTCCTAACTTTGTACCTAAACCCGTGCTGTTACTAGCCTGGTAGTGTTCGATGGGGGGCAGTGTAGAGGCATCTTTACTCTGTATCTAAACCCATTCTCCACAGATTCTGGAAGATTCAGACTGAGAAAGTGTGGAGGTACACATAATCTCCATCGAACACAGTGATATAGCTGCCCTAAGTATATTTGATGCGGACACCTAACCCCTATTGCGCATGGCCTGGGAATTTGAATAGCTGCACTGCAGAGGTAGCTTTACTCTGCATCTAACTACATTCTCCATCTGCACTGCAGTTTTTGATGGCAACGGTTCAGATGTGGGGAAACTGACCAAATGGCAGGAGAACTGAAATAATGTGAGACGTAAAGTAATGCACGATGGATATTAGACTGAAAACAAGGAAACTGAACGGTCAAACGTTGAATTGCGAACATAAACACAGGAAGCATCTGGTTAATTTCTGCTCTGTTATATATCTCCAAGTTTCAGTGTGAGCCTGAAATACTGTCAATGTGGATAATATCTCTAAAACTGTTTTATGTCCCATACTGTTGCATCGTAAATGTGGGAATTCCCTTTGCTGAGAGACGAAATAGGTGACTTCTCTGTTAAGGTGATTAAAATGCAAATTACAGAACGTGTTCACAGTAAAAGCCTGAAACAATGTTGATCCCAGCAATGCCTGTCTTACTTTCTGAGCTCCAAATATTTGAGGAC
>NW_025194040.1:0-4004 GCF_004010195.1 Chiloscyllium plagiosum | reverse complement strand
GTGACCATGTATCAAACTGTCGATTGTTGTAAAATATCCATCTGGTTCACTGATAACCCTTAGGAAAGGAAATCTGCCAGTCTTACCTGGTCTGGCCTATATGTGACTTCAGACCCACAGCACTGTGGGTGACCCCACTGCCCTCTGGGTAATAAATGCTGGCCCAGCCCCTGTCACTCACATCCCATGTCTGAAACCAATGCTGCATCCTGGACACAAACATCCACATGATGTCATGAGCACTACGATCAGAGAAATGATCAGATACAGTGAGTGCTTGAAGCTACACATTCGTAGTTCCATCCAGAAACTAGGGGCAGCACTGAGTGACATGTTAACAGATGTTTAACACAGAATCTTCCTCCAACAAAACCCACAAAGTCCTGGTATGGAGTCTGAAATCTGGGGAGATTCCCCTTACTGCTGAAAAGGTGTGTCACTGTACCTGCTGATGCCTCAGAATTAAGGCCTCGTTTAGGGTCTGAATACTGTTCTCACTCAAGGTTTCTTCAGCCGCTTTGAAGAAACTGTCGAAGATTTCCATCATCTTATCTCGAGTTTCAATCATCTTCCTGCGAGCCGGAATCAGAAATCCCAGAGATGGATAAGAATTGTACAGCTGGATTGGAACAAGAACATAACCAATAAAGTCAGGCCTTGAGTTGATAAGTGACTGTCCGTCTGTAGTTGATGAGTTGGCCAAGTAACTTATGGTGACATAAAACAAAGAGCTGCTGGAAATCGGAAACAAAAGCAGGAATTTCTGGAGAAACTCAGTGCGTCTGGCCACATCAGTGAGAAGAAAGCAGAGTTAACATTGTGACTCCGGTGAGGCCTTGGGACTTTTTTTAAAAATTGGAACAGGAATGGCAAGTTACGTGAACCTTGCATGACCTTGGTCAAAAAGAAAAAGGAGAAATATGTAAAGTCTGGGAGGATGGAATTAACTGATTAGCGATGAAGAAAGGTTAGATAGACTGGGTGTGTTTTCACCGGAATGCAGGAGGTTGAGGGGTTAGAATACAGGGGTGACTTAATAGAAAATAATAAGGGGCTTGGATGGAGTGGATAGGGAGGACCCGGGTTACCTCACAGAGAGGCCAAAAATTGGGCACACGACTTTACGGTGATTGGTGGAAAGATTAAAAAGGACTCAAGGAAAAACTTTTTCTCAGCCACAGGGTGTTGGGAGTCTGGAATCTGCTGCCCAGTTTGGTTGCTGAGGTGGGAAATCGCTGGAAAGGACCCTGCATCCGCACTGGACACACTGTAACCTGCAAGGAAATGGACTGGATCACGGAAAGTGGAATTTGACCGGGTGGTGACATTATTCATCCAAGGGCTGAATGGCATCGTTCTGATATGTAACTGTTCCGAGGGGCTCCCACCTCTCACCTCGTTATTGACCTTCTGATTTATCAGTGAGGCAAGGCCGCTCTCTCGCTATCCCCACAGACTTTAAACGCCTGGCTGACCTGAGGCTTTTTCTGAAATACTGTCAAAGTGATCTGATCCCATCTTGTCACTGTCCAGGGTATTGTTGGTCATGGCTTCGCAGCAATGTCTTCTGGAGTCTTTTCCCCCTTGCTTTTGGGTTTTCTATCTTTTTGTTTCAAAGTCTTGGTCTGCACCATTTAGAGTCTTCCCATTTTTTTCTCAGCTTCGCCTTTGAAGTCTTGCAAGGGCCTGTTCCGCTGTCAAAGTCATAGAGTCATCGACCTGTACAGCACGGAAACAGACCCTTCGGTCTAACTCGTCCATGCCAACCAGATATCCCAACCCAATCTAGTCTCACCTGCCAGCACACGGCCCATATCCCTCCAAACCCTTCCTATTCATATACATTTGCATTTGTTGCAATTGTACCAGTCTCCATCACTTCCTCTGGCAGCTCATTCCATATACGCTACACCCTCTGTGTGAAAAAGTTGCCCCTTGGGTTTCTTTTATATCTTTCCCCTCTCACCCTAAACCTATGCCCTCTAGTTCTTGACTCACCCACCTCAAGGAAAAGACTTTGTCTATTTATCCTATCCATGTCCATCATAATTCTGTAAACATATATAAGGTCACTCCTCAGCCTCCGACGCTCCACAGAAAACAGCCTCAGCCTGTTCAGCCTCTCCCCATCGCTCAAATCCTCCAATCCTGGCAACATCCTTGTAATTCTCCTCTGAATGCTTTCAAGTTTCACAATATCCTTCCAATAGGAAGGAGACCAGAATTGCACGTAATACTCGAACAGTGGCCTAACCAATGTCCTGTACAGCTGCAACATGACCTCCCAGAGTAGTCAATACTCTGATCAATAAAGGAAAGCATACCAAACGCCTTCTTCACTATCCTATTTACCTGAAACCGCACTTTTAAGGAGCTATGAACTTGCACTCCAAGTCTCTTTGTTTAGCAACACTCCCTGGGACCTTACCATTAAGTGTATAAGTCCTGCTAAGATTTGCTTTCCAAAAATGCAGCACCTCGCATTTATCTGAATTAAACTCCATCTGACACTTCTCAGCCCATTGGCCCATCTGGTCAAGAGCCCATTGTAATCTGAGGTAACCCTCTTCGCTGTCCACTACACCTCCAATTTTGGTGTCATCTGCAAACTTACCAACTGTACTCTTATGCTCGCATCCAAATCATTGATGTAAATGACAAAAAGTAGAGGACCCATGACCCACTGGTCACAGGCCTCCATTCTGAAAAACAACTCTCCACCACCACCCTCTGTCTTCTACCTTCGAGGCAGTTCCTGTATTCCATGAGATCTAACCTTGCTAATCAGTCTCCCATGGGAAACCTTGTTGAATGCCTTACTGAAGTCCATTTGGATCACATCTACCGCTCTGCCCTCATCAATCCTCTTTGTTACTTCTTCAAAAAATACAATCAATTTTGTGAGACATGATTTCCCACGCACAAAGCCATATTGACGATCTCTAATCAGTCCTTGCCTTTCCAAATAAATGTACATCCTGTCCCTCAGAATTCCCTCCAACAACTTGCCCACCACTGATGCCAGGCTCAGTGGTCTATAGTTCCCTGGCTTGTCCTTACCACCCTTCTTAAACAGTGGCACCACGCTAGCCAACCTCCAGTCTTCCGGCACCTCACCTGTGTCTATCGATATTACAAATATCTCAGCGAGATGCCCATCAATCACCTCCCTAGCTTCCCACAGAGTTCCAGGGTACATCTGATCAGGTCCTGGGGATTTATTCACCTTTAACCGTTTCAAGACATCCAGCACTTCCTCCTCTGTAATCTGGACATTTTGCAAGATGTCACCTTCTATTTCCCAACATTCTATTTCCCAACACTACCAGCCTTCCCTTTCACCCTGACAGGAATATACTTTCTCTGGATTTTTGTTATCTCATTTCTGAGGGCTTCCCATTTTCCAGCCGTCCCTTTACCTGCGAACAGTTGCCCCCAATCAGTTTTTGAATGTTTTTGCCTAATACCGTCAAAATTGACCTTTCTCCAATTTCGAACTTCAACGTTTAGATTTGGTCTATCCTTTTCCATCACTATTTTAAATCTAATAGAATTAAAATATTTTGGACCCAAAGTGCTCCCCCACTACACTCAGTCACCTGCCCTGCTTTATTTCCCAAGAATAGGTCAAGTTTTGCACCTTCTCTAGTAGGTACATCTACTTACTGAATCAGAAAATTTTGTTGTACACAAATTCCTCTCCATCTGAACCCTTAACACTATGGCAGTCCCAGTCAATGTTTGGAAAGTTAAAATCCCCTACTAAAACCACCCTATTATTCTTTCAGATAGCTGAGATTACCTTACAAGTTTGTTTCTCGATTTCCCTGTGACTAGTAGGGGGTCAATAATACAATCCCAATAAAGTGAACGTCCCTTTCTTATTTCTCAGTTCCGTGAAAATAACTTCCCTGGATGTATTTCCGTGAATATCCTCCCTCAGTACAGCTGTAATGCTATCCCTTGTCAAAGACGTCACTCCCCCTGCTCTCTTGCCTCCCTTT
>NW_025194039.1:0-4004 GCF_004010195.1 Chiloscyllium plagiosum | reverse complement strand
TGTTGGTAAGGGATGATATTTAGTTCTTTGCGCGGGGGAACCGAGAATCAGGGGATGTAGAGTCAGTATGGATAGAGCTGAGAAATTCTAAGGGTAAAAAGACCCTCTTGGGAGTTATCTACAGGCCCCCAAACAGTAGTATGGATGTAGGGTGTAAGTTGAATAAGGAGCTGAAATTGGCTTGTCGCAAAGATGTTACTACAGTTGTTATGGGGGATTTCAACATGCAGGTAGACTGGGAGAATCAGGATGTTACTGGACCTCAAGAAAGAGACTTTGTGGAGTGCCTCCGAGATGGATTCTTAGAACAGCTGAAGCCTACCAGGGAGAAGGCAATTCTGGATCTGGTATTGTGCAACGAACCAGAATTGATCAGGGACCTCGATGTGAAGGAGCCATAAGGAGGCAGTGACCACAATACAATAAGCTTCAATCTGCAATTTGAGAGGGAGAGGGTACAATCAGAAGTGACAATATTTCAGTTGAATAAAGGGAACTATGGAGCTATGAGGGAGGAGCTGGCCAAAGTTCAATGGTCCAATACCTTAGCAGGGAAAACAGGGGAGGAACAATGGCAGATATTTCTGGGTATAATGCAGAAGATGCAGGATCAGTTCATTCCAAAAAGGAAGAAAGATCCTAGGAGGAGGCAGGGGTGGCCATGACTGATGAGGGAAGTTAAGAAATATATAAAGTCAAAAGAGAAAAAGTATAACATAGCAAAGATAAGTGGGAAAACAGAGGACTGGGAAGCTTTTAAAGAACAACAGAGGATAACTAAGAAGGAAATACGCAGAGAAAAAATGAGGTAAGAAGTTAAACTGACCAAAAATAAAAAGGAGGATAGTAAAAGCTTTTTTAGGTATGTGAAAGGGAAAAAAATTGGTTAAGACTAAAATTGGGCCCTTGAAGACAGAAACAGGGGAATATATTATGGGGAACAAAGAAATAGCACAAGAGTTGAATTGGTACTTCAGATCTGTATTCACTGGGGAAGACACAAGCAATCTCCCAGAGGTAACAGTGGCTAAAGGATCTGAACTGAAGGGAATTTATATTTGCCAGGAAATGGTGTTGGAGAGACTGTTAGGTCTGAAGGCTGATAAGTCTCCGGGATCTGATGGTCTACATCCCAGGGTACTAAAAATCGTGGATGCGTTGGTGATTATTTTCCAGAGTTCAATAGATTCAGGATCAGTTCTGTGGATTGGACGGTGGCTAATTTTGTACCACTTTTTAAGAAAGGAGGGAGAGAGAAAGCAGGAAATTATAGACCAGTTAGTCTGACCTCAGTGGGGGGAAAGATGCTGGAGTCAATTATAAAGGATGAAATTACAACACATCTGGACAGCAGTAACAGGATAGGTCAGAGTCAGCATGGATTTATGAAGGGGAAATCATGCTTGACTAATCTTCTGGAATTTTTTTGAGGATGTAACTCTGAAGATGGACAAGGGAGATCCAGTGGATGTAGTATACCTGGACTTTCAGAAAGCCTTTGATAAATCCCACATAAGAGGTTAGTGAGCAAAATTAGAGCACATGGGATTGGGGACAAAGTACTGACTTGGATTGAAAATTGGTTGGCTGACAGGAAACAAAGAGTAGTGATAAATGACTCCCTTTCGGAGTGGCAGGCGGTGACCCGTGGGGTACCGCAGGGATCAGTGCTGGGACCGCAGCTTTTTACAATATATATTAATGATATAGATGATGGTATTAATAGTAACATGAGCAAATTTGCTGATGATACAAAGCTGGGTGGCAGGGTGAAATGTGAGGAGGATGTTAGGAGATTACAAGGTGACCTGGATAGGTTAGGTGAATGGACAGAGGCATGGCAGATGCAGTTTAATGTAGATAAATGTATGGTTATCCACTTTGGTGGCAAGAACAGGAAGGCAGATTACTACCTAAATGGAGTCAAATTAGGTAAAGGGGCAGTACAGAGAGATCTGGGTGTTTTTGTACACCAGTCAATGAAAGCAAGCATGCAGGTACAGCAGGTAGTGAAGAAAGCTAATAGCATGCTGGCCTTCATAACAAGAGGGGTTGAGTACAGAAGCAAAGAGGTTCTTCTGCAGCTATACAGGGCCCTGGTGAGATCGCACCTGGAAAATTGTGTGCAGTTCTGGTCTCCAAATTTGAGGAAAGACATTCTGGCTATTGAGAGAGTGTAGTGTAGGTTCACGAGGTCAATTCCTGGAATGGCAGGACTATCTTATGTTGAAAGATTGGAGCGACTGGGCTTGTATGCCCTTGAGTTGAGAAGACTGAGAGGGGATCTGATTGAGACATATAAGATTATTAAAGGATTGGCCACTCTGGAGGCAGGAAACATGTTTCCGCTGATGGGTGAGTCCCGAACCAGAGGACACAGCTTAAAAATAAGGGGTAGGCCATTTAGGACAGAGATGAGGAGAAACTTCTTCATCCAGAGAGTGGTGGGTGTGTGGAATGCTCTGCCCCAGAAGGCAGTGGAGACCCAGTCTCTGGATTCATTTAAGAAAGAGTTGGATAGTGGAATCAAGGGTTATGGAGATAAGGCAGGAACAGGATACTGTTGAGTTTGATCAGCCATGATCATATTGAATGGTGGTACAGGCTCGAAGGGCAGAATGGCCTACTCCTACACCTATTGTCTATTGATTGGACCGCTGTTGTTTGTCATATATATAAATGACTGAGGTGAAAATTTTGGTGGTCTGATTCATAAGTTTGCAGATGACGTGAAAATTAGTAGACTTGTAGGTAGTGAGGAAAGCTATCAAAGGATACAGCAGGATATAGATCAGTTGGAAAGTTGGGTGCAGAAATGAGAGTTTTATCCAACAAGTATGAGGTAATGCATTTTGGGAGATCAAATGCAAGAGGAAATTATATAGTTCATGGCAGGACGCTTTGGAACATTGATATGCAGAGAGATCTTGAGGTCCAAGTCTACAACTCCCTAAAATGACAACACAAGTAAATTAGGTGGTTTAGAAGGCATATGGCATGCTTGCCTTCATTAGTTGTGGTATTGAGGACAAAAGCAAATCATGTTGCAACTGTATAAGATTTAAGTTGGGCCATATTTGAAGTATTGTGTTCAGTTCTGGTGCCTACACTATAAGAAGGATATGGAGGCTTTGGAGAGGGTACAAAAGAGGTTTGGATTGGAGTGTATTAGTTCCAAGGAGAAACTGAACAAACTTGGATTGTTTTCGCGAGATGTCGGATGCTGAGGGGCAACCTGATAGAAATATATAAAATTATGACAGTAAGTGGGTAGGGTGGAGAGTCGGAGTGTTTTCCCAGGTTGGAAATGTCAAATACTAGGCAACATAGTTTTAAGGTGAGAGGGAAAATGTTGAAGGGAGATGTGCAAAGGAAGTTTATTTACACAGGATGGTACGTGCCTGGAATGTGTTGCCAGGAGAGGTGGTAGAAGTGGATATGTTGGCAAAGTTTGAGAAGCATTTAGACAGACACATGAACAGGCAGGGAATCAAAGGATATAGACTGGGGCATGGGAACCTAGACTGTAGCTTTAGGATGCAGGACCTGGAGTATAGGGAGGTTAGGAACATGGCATCAATCTCAAAGGAGGGTGCCTGTAAACAGGAAAGTGGCTTGAAGTGTGTATACTTCAATGCAAGAAGTATACGAAATAAGCTAGGTGAACTTGCAGCGTGGATTGGTACCTGGAATTTCGATGTTGTGGCTATTACGGAGACAAGGGTAGAACAGGGACAGGATTGGCTGTTGCAGGTTCCAGGGTTTAAATGTTTCAGTTGGGTCAGAGATGGGGGTAAAAGAGGGGGAGGTGTGGCATTGCTTGTCAAAGATAGTATTACAGCAGTGGAAAGGACAATGGATGAAGACTCGCCATCTGAGGTCGTTTGGGCTGAGGTTAGTAATAGGAAAGGTGAGGTCACTCTGTTAGGAATTTTCTACAGGCCTCCTAATAGTCCTAGAGACATAGAAGGAAGGATTGCGAGGATAATTCAGGAGAAGAGTGA
>NW_025194038.1:2350-4003 GCF_004010195.1 Chiloscyllium plagiosum | reverse complement strand
CTGTGTGTCTGAATGGGACTCCTATACACCCTCCAGTCCACACTTTTCATTTTCTTTCCAGAGATATGGCTCCAATGGCTTCATGGGGACTACAACTCCCACAATCCCTGAAGCAGGGACCACACCTGTGTGGGGAAACCCGGCACTGTACATGCATAGAATTTTGGCGGATTTTGGAGCATGTGCTTTGGGTAAGTATACTTTGCGGAAAGTATTTCACACTGTGTGATTGGCTGGAGGAAGAATGCATCTGCTTATAGTATTGATCAGTTGGGGAGTCAAAGTGTCACCACACAAATGGAGGACAATTCTCTATCCACAATTCATTGTAATAGTGGGAATCAACTAATGGGAAACAAAGAAGGATCTGACCCATTCTCCCAGACTGAAGGTTCCTCTTCTGTCCAGGACCTACCACCTCCCTGTCTGTTTCCTTTTGTTTCGTTCTGCTGTTACATTATTGACTTGCAGCAACTGAAGGGAAAGGAAGTGAACCCAGAAAGGGTGCAGAGTCTAACCAGGGACGGGAAGTGGTGGCATAGATCTGTTTATCAGCAACTCCCGTGAGAATGGGGAGGGTGTACATTAGGGGGTAGTAGAGTCAGAACGGTGGGAGAGGGTAATTGGGCTGGAGGGTTACAGCTTTGGGGGAAGAAAGGGGAAAAGATATTCCAGAGATTTGAGAATTGTCTGCTCTGAATTTCTAATCTGTACATATTACTTTACACAGGGTGCTAGTTTTATGAAGATTTGCAGACTGAAATATCAACATCATGTGCCGATCGTGATAAAGTTAACCAGCATTTGAAGAACCAAAGATGGAGAATCACTGGACCAAAATCCTGCAACACTCTCCCTCCCAGCATTGTCGGTCTATCTGCACCAAATGGACAGTGAATGGTACAAGACAGCAGCCTACGACCATCTTCTCAAGGGTAACGAGAGATGGGGATTAAATGCTGGCTGAGCCAGTGATGCCCATATCCTGGAAACGGTTTCTATCTCTAGTTGCTGAAACCCAATTGATGTTACTGCAGGATGAAGATGGAGGCTGAGAGCATTACCCCTGCCTATAGGCACACAGTAACACAGCAACGTCACTGGAACAAAAGGCAGTGAATCCAAAGGAGGGCTTAGATATAGTTCTTCGAGATAAAATCATCAAAGGGGATTGGAACACTGCAGGAACAGGAGACTGAGCTGGATGGTCAGCTGCTTCCCATTGAATGGTGGAGCAGGATCGAAAGGCCTCCTCCTGCTGCTATCTCCCAGGTATGTACATAACCATGGAGCCCGGGTAGGAAGAGGTAGGCAGGGCACGGATTCTCCAGGCGATTGCACTTCTACATCAGTTTTCAGTGAGGGATGGTTTGATGGATTTTATTTAACATTTAGGTCTTTCACACAAGGTTTGTGACTTTGTTTTGCTTTAAATGTAAACGTTTATTCCACAATAAATAAATCTAAAAGAAAAGACACGGAATATCTAAATATAAAAGTTTTAATATTTCAAATGCCCTTTAGAACAAAATCGTGTCTACTCCCGTACACCATCACTACCCAGTTACTCACACTCCAAGCAAACATTCCCTCCCTTTCTGAACCTTTGGTTTGCTTTAACTGCTTTTCAGTTCGCGTTCTGTGTGCTGTGAA
>NW_025194038.1:0-1771 GCF_004010195.1 Chiloscyllium plagiosum | reverse complement strand
CAGAATCAGAGTCCTGCAGTGATGTGTGAACTCTACCCCACACGGAGCAGGGGGATAACCACTTCCCTGTGTGCACTTACTGGTCTCTCAGTCCGGTTGAAGATGCAGCAAATCCCTTGTCACACACAGAGGTAAACAGCT
The DNA here is from genome assembly GCF_004010195.1 of Chiloscyllium plagiosum. Classification (NCBI taxonomy): domain Eukaryota; kingdom Metazoa; phylum Chordata; class Chondrichthyes; order Orectolobiformes; family Hemiscylliidae; genus Chiloscyllium; species Chiloscyllium plagiosum. Next base: position 1,630 of record NW_025194038.1, on the reverse strand, counting down.
TCTACCTAGTGTGGTCTCGCTGTGGTATCAGCAGGCCGGATGAATCACTGAATCCCTTGCACATTGAGCGTTTGAATGGCCTCTCCCCTGTGTGGCCTCGCTGGGGTCTCAGGGGGGAAGGATGCATCACTGAATCCCTCTCACACACTGAGCATCTGAATAGCCTCTCCCCCTGAGTGGGCTCACTGGGGTCTGGGGGGAGGGATGAATCACTTAATCCCTTCTCACACACTGAGCATCTGAATGGCCTCTCCCCCTGTGTGGGCTCACTGGGGTCTCAGCAGCTGCGGCATTTGAGTGTGTCTAATCCCACACTGGGAGCAAGTGAATTACCTTTTCCCCTAAGTGATTTCTCTGGTGTTTCAGCTGGTCAGAGGACTGAGTAAACCCTTTCCCACACACTGAACAGGTGAATGGCCTCTCCCCAGTGGGAATGCACTGATGTCTTTGCAGATGAGAAGAGATTTGAATGAATCCTTTATCATACATGGAGCAAGGGAAGGTTCTCAATCCTCTGTGCCCTCTCTGGTGCCTCAGCAGATTGCAAGATCGAGTAAACCCTTTCCCATACGTGAGGCAGGTGAGCAGCCTCTCCGCAGTGTGACTGTGTTGGTGAGTGTCCCACTGGGAGGGGTAGGTGAATTCCTTCCCTCCTTCCCCACATTTACACAGCCTCACGCTGATCCTGTAATCATGGTGTCTCCCCAGATCACATGACCAGTTAAATCCTCAACCATGCGTACAACATGGGAATGGTTTCTCTGGGCTGGGAATGCTGCTTTCCCTTCCATATTACCCATAATGATTAGGACCTGTGGAATTGGGTGGCTCTCATATCGCTTTCAAGTGTGAATTTCCCATCCGTGAATCCTTTGGTAGTAAAACAAGTTTATCTCTGTCCTTATTGCAATAATATTGCAGGAGGAATTGAGAACAGTTCGTAATTTACTCTATTGTTCGTTTCTGATCAGGATCTGATTTCTCTGGTCTCAAGGTTGACATCAGTCTGTCTCACACATTGTTTCTATCCCTTTAAATGAGAACAGCAGTGAAGACAGTGTTCCTTTAAACAGCCAGCCTCTGCACATGCTCCAATGGCTCAAATGAGCAACTTAAAGCTGGAGCTATGCTTTCGTGTCTCCAGGGAATGGGGAGAAGCTGGAAAAGAGGCTGGATCACTGAAAGGAAGTGAATTCCCCAGGCTTTGGAGAAGCAAAGACAAAACTGCAGGACAGAGTCTGAGTGGGACTAAGTTTTTTTTTATCAATGGCAACTTTCGTTTTTTTTTTTGTCCCTCTGACTCCTAGCTCATCCCACAACGCCCAGCTCCAGCTTTCCCTTTAGTTCTCTGAACGTGGAAAATCAGATCCTGATCAGAAACAATGCAATGACCTCAGTTATGTGTCCTACTGTTATCATGATGCTGAAAGTAAGTCAGCAACATTTTAAACAACTTTGTGCACTTAACCAGCAGAACTGACACGTCCTCCATTACTTACACTTCTTGACCCATGATACCAGCTTCTATGACAGTTATAATTCTTTGACCACTTGGTTAAAGCCAGGTAAGTCAGTTCCCACAACTATTAATAGATCATATTGAAAGAGGGTGCCCCTCAACTGACATTCA
>NW_025194037.1:0-4003 GCF_004010195.1 Chiloscyllium plagiosum | reverse complement strand
GGACATCCATCCAGGAATATAATACCTGGAATACTCTATCACGCGGAGTCCTTCAGTCATTCATTGTTTGTTCTCAAGCTGCCCAATTCATGAACAAAACTGTTACTCTGCGAATGAATGAATATTTGTTGGATTGTAATTTCTCTTTTAATAAATGTATTCATCAAATGCAACTTTCCAGAACTAAATAGTCAGCTCCACATGCAATGAATTTCTGCTGATTGATCCCCTGTTCAGTGTGCGGAGAGGGAGCTCGAAGTAATGGAGAAAGTGAGAACTGCATGTACTGGGGATCAGAGTCGAAACGTATGGCGCTGATAAAGCACGGCCAGTCGGGCAGCACCTGAGGAACAGTGGTGCTGGAAGAGCACAGCAATTCAGGCAGCATCCGAGGACAGGCAAAATCACTTAAGAGTCGATAAATCCCCTTGGCCAGACGGAATAAAAAACGAGATTACTACAGGAAGAGATCTCTGTGCCTTTGGCGTTGATCTTTACATCCTCACTGTCGACTGAAGTTTGAGGTGAATTACAGATTAATTGACGTCCAAACTTAAGAGTCGATAAATCCCCTTGGCCAGACGGAAAAAAAACGAGGTTACTACAGGAAGAGATCTCTGTGCCTTTGGCGTTGATCTTTACATCCTCACTGTCGACTGAAGTAGTGACAGATTATTGGAGGGCAGTAAATGTTACTCCTTGTTCAAGGAGGTTCTAGGGATAATCCTGAGAAATACAGACCAGTCAGTCTTACATCAGTATTGGGCAAAGTATTAGAGGGGTTTCTGAGAGACAGAATCTATGATTACTTGGAAAATAATAGTTTGATTAGAAATAATCAGCATGGCTTTGTGAGGCGCAGGTCATACCTCACAAATCTTCCTGCATTCTTTGAGAACGGGATCCAACACATTGTGGAGGAACAGGGTGACTTGTGGTCCATGTCATAGCTCCCTCAGTGTTGTCACCCAGTTTTATTAGGTTGGTCAGAAGGTATATGATGTTTTCATTTGCAGGAGGATAGTGTTTAAGAACTGCGAGGTTATGCTGCAGCTCTATGGAATCCTGGTGAGATCACACTTAGAATATTGTGATCAATTCTGGTCACCTAATTATAGGAAGGATGCGGAAACTTTAATGAGGGTGTTGAGGAGATTTATCAGGTTGCTAACAAAGAAGAGTTCAGGGCTTTTCTCATTGGAGCAAAGAAGGATGAGAGATGATAGAGGTGTATAAGGTGACGAGAGGTAACGATCATGTGGATAGCCAGAGACCATTTCCCATGGTGGAAATATCTATCACGAGGGAGAAAACCCTGAAGGTAATCAGAGGAAGGTTGAATGGAGATGTCAGAGGTCGGTTCCTTACATAGAGAATGGTGGATGGGTGGAACGTACTGCTGGCAACTGTAGCAGAGTCAGCTGCATTGGGGATATATTAACCGACTATTGGAAAGGCAAATGAATGATAGTATAATGAAAGGTATGTAGGTTAGTCTGATCTTCGAGTAGGATAAAGAGTCGGCAGGACACCAAGGCTCAAAGGATCTACACTGTGCTGTACTGTTCGATGTTTCATGTTTCACCTAACTTGTGGATTCTTATCAATTGTTGAATGTGTGAGGGAGTGATGTGTGTGAGATCAGGAAGCTTTGTAGGGGCGTTAGGCCAGGACGTCCACTTATGGTGTGCATTCTTAGTCACCTGAGTACCAGTACAATATGTGTGTGACGACCTACACTAGACAGAATCCGTCAAGTTCAGTTATTAACGTAATGCTGGACTTGCCATTTGCTGCTGCTTTATTCAGATAGATTCTGTTGGGTGATCCATGTATTAATTTTTGTCCATCAACAGAGATGTAAAATTTTATTTTGATACTGGTGAATGTGAAGGTGACATTTATTGGACACGGTTTTAGAAGTTTCTTTGCGAGACACAATGTGCTGCAGAATACTGTCAACTTGTTAACGTCTTCGCCCAGTGCCTGGTCCAGGTAGCAGATGCTTGGAGTCTGGGAGGCAGGCCAAATGCCATGACCATAGGTAACGTGTGCAATGTGATTCTGACACTCCATGTACATCCATCTGCCCCCTGGCAAGGCTCAGACCGAAGATGGAGTCGAAATAATGTGTTGTGAAATAATGATTGAATGACTACCCTGACCCAGGTGTAAGCTCTCTGGATTCATTTAAGAGCAGAACAATGTCTTACCCAGTATCACTGGCAGCTGTGACTGAATTCAAATATTTCAAAATCTTTTTTCAATGTAGGTTATGATTGCAAGCTGATCTGAAAAAAAAATCAATTATTTGCTATGTTCGCGAAATGTGATTCACAAAAATGTGAGATATCATTTTTCAACCAAACAATAATTGCATCATCTCTGAAAACAATTAGGTTGATGATATATTTATGGAACTAAAATATACTTTCCTGCCAACATTTTATGATACAAAAATAAAGAACATATATGTTATTTAATATCGAACAAAGAACATGTTATCTGACTATAGTGGTGATCACAATTACATACTTTTGGATACATGAACACCAACTAAGCACAAAAGGACATCATCCTCTCTCACTAGTATCCTCACATAAGGATGAGGAAGGACACCACTTCGAATGGGAAAACACATCCATCCTCGGACAAACCAAATCGAAGCACGCACGAGAATTCCTAGAAGCATTCCAACCAGAACTCTCTCAACAAACACGTCGAGTTAGACCTCAACTACCACCCCTGAGAAAAGGAACATGACGTGACTTCACCAAAGCAAATAACATCACCACAGGAAATGACATCACCAATCCAAAGAAACCCAAACATATAAATAGAAAGCAGGAATTTTCAGCATTGGTTTGCCTGAGGCCCACTGAAGATGAAGATGATGAAACATCTGGAAATGAACCTCCCAGCTGAACGAGCAAACCTACATCCAAAATCTCAACCTGATCTACAAATCTTCTCAAAACTCGCTACAAGTACATACTCATTGTGAAAAAATCACACAACACCAGGTTATAGTCCAACTGGTTAATTGGAAGCACACTAGTTTTCGGAGCGACATTCCTTCATCAGGTGATTGAATATTCATTGTCTGTATTCAAATGAATACATCGTCGCTCCAACATTTGGAAAGTCGTTGGCTTCTGAATGATTGTATTTTTAGAGTGAGAAAACGATTGAACCGTCAAATTACAAATAGTATTCTTTTACATCTATATATAATCGATTAGTTTAATTTCTCACTGTATGTGCGAGCTGCAGCTCTTTACCAACAATGCTCCAACATTTGGAAAGTCGTTGGCTTCTGAATGATTGTATTTTTAGAGTGAGAAAACGATTGAACCGTCAAACATAAATAGTATTCTTTCACATTTATATATAATCGTTCAGTTTAATTTCTCACTGTATGTGCGAGCTGCAGCTCTTTACCAACAATTGCAAAATGACAAATATTCAACATTAACAGAGAATATTCGTTTCAATAAATGATTTGTGTTATTAAATTGAAGTGGAAAATCATTTGAAACCTTGCAATGTTTAGAATGAATGGTACTTAATGTGAAATGTTAAAAAGAACGATGAACATACATCCGAGTGAGTGAACAGTCTGACATTTTCAAAGAGTTTTGCAGCAAAGAAAGGAAATATTTGTTTTATTTGTAGGGATGCAAGATTTAAAATATTCATGTGCTGATTACTAATTAGACTTCATCATCAAGCTGACCTTGCAATACTTGCATTTTAAATGGTTATGCTGCAGCAAAATTATCAGATATTTGCCAACATTTACAACTGGGAATAATCTGATACTGGCTTTGACTTGCATTTGTACATGATAGAGTACAGAACTTTCATATAGACAAGGAGGCTATTGGGCCACTGTGTATGCAAGGATTGTGAAATGTCTCCCAAATCCTCCCATTTGCCACCTCTATCAATGTTGCCCTTTAAATTCGATACTTTCAAATATATATCCAGTTCCCTCTTGAGT
>NW_025194036.1:2181-4002 GCF_004010195.1 Chiloscyllium plagiosum | reverse complement strand
TCCTATAACTGCCATCCATCACATACTGTTGCTATTGCAAATTCCTTATCGCTTCTGTCTGTCTCTCCAACCAATCCACTTGATCTGATAAGATTCGCATCCAACAGCATTTATGGCAGATATAATCCGCAGTAACCCTTAAACTCTCTTTAAACTCCCACATCTGACAAGAAGTACATATCACTGCAAAGGCCATTTTTGCTCCTTCACAATCTACAGACCAGAAAATAACACCATCTTATTCCTCCACAAACACTGCCCCAGGTTAAATTAATAGCTATGGCTTATATTTTAAGTTTAATCAAGAGACTTATCTTCAAAAACATATAATCAAGAAAGAATCCACTATACTCATTACTGCAACCTTTCTTGCAAGATAACAGTCCCAGTTGCTCTCTGTTCATAGAGTGATGTCGGGTATGTTTTGATTTTTTTCTTTATCAGACAAGACGTCCATTTCATCATCAGTGTCAACATCAATATCCAGTTTGTCCAGTTGCAATGTTTGGTCTACATCTAGCCTTTTCCTTGTTTTGGGTACAGGGCTTTCCTGTTGGTAATCACTTTTATCTTGCAACTCTTTTATCAATTCCTGTAGCTTTTTATATTCTTTATCCAACTGCAAAGCACCACAGACTGACTGACTCCAGCAGTTTCTAACTCAGTTGTTCCTTTCATAATCTCTTTCAAAGGACACACTCACAATTACCACCAATTGTTTCTAAGCTTCTTGCCAGTATGACTCCTGTTGCCAATGATCCTAACTTTTCCATTAATCATCCACAAGTCTCCTTTTCAAATATGCCAGTGACATGATAATCTCAATTAAAAACTGTTGCTTCTCACAGCTTTCTATATGTAAAGCCAATTAAATTCCCTCTTACTACTATGAGACAAAGAAAATATACAACTGTGACAGTTGGGGATGGTTCACTGAAAAGAGAGGAATCAAGCTGTTGGCACGAAATGTTTCAATGGAGTCAACATACTGCTCTCCAACCAAGGTTTCAGGAAACTTGTCCCTTGATCTTTCTCCTCTCCTTTCTTTTTCATTAACATTTTGCTCAGACCCTGCTCCTGACTTGTTAGCCAACTTTAAGGTGGTGTAAGGTTTCTTCTGTTCTCAACCTCCTAAGTTCCCTGTGTCTATTCCTACCTTCTGCCTAACTGTTCAACTGTGGGACTCTTCACGGTACCCAGTACGATTTTACTTTTCCAGTCCTGCTGTGCTGTTCTTTCCCATCTCTGGTCAGATTTCACTTTCCCTGTTCAACTGTGGGGCTCTTTACCATCCTCAGGGTGAGCTAGGGCCTATTGACTGTCCACCTCACATGGCACAACTCCCTTCTCTCCTGTAGTTCTTTTAGTACTACAACTTAACAGCCTGGACTTGTAAAGGGTGACAATGCTAAACATGCTCACCCTATTATCACCTACTTGGTTGGTCATTAACAAGTGTAGGACTCTGTTCACAGCGCCAATTGCTTTAGGGAGAGATTGTAAAGAGGAGTCTGATGCTCAGCAGCATAAGTCGATTTTTATTTAGAACCCCTTACCAGCCTGGTAGAGGTCACTGGCGTTAGATTCATAGACAGTCCCCATCTCCCAGGAGAAAGTGAGGACTGCAGATGCTGGAGATCAGAGCTGAAAATGTGTTGCTGGAAAAGCGCAGCAGGTCAGGCAGCATCCAAGGAACAGGAGAATCGACGCTTCGGGCATGAGCCCTTCTTCAGGAATGAGGAAAGTGTGTCCAGCAGGCTAAGATAAAAGGTAGGGAGGAGGGACTTGGGGGAGGGGCGTTGGAAATGCGATAGGTGGAAG
>NW_025194036.1:0-1350 GCF_004010195.1 Chiloscyllium plagiosum | reverse complement strand
ATCCCCCCACCTTGTCTCAGTCAAATCCCTCGAACTCAGCACCGCCTTTCTAACCTGCAATCTTCTTCCTGACCTCTCCGCTCCCCACCCCCACTCAAGCCTATCACCCTCACCTTGACCTCCTTCCACCTATCGGATTTCCAACGCCCTTCCCCCAAGTCCCTCCTCCTTACCTTTTATCTTAGCCTGCTGGACACACTTTCCTCATTCCTGAAGAAGGGCTCATGCCCGAAACGTCGATTCTCCTGCTCCTTGGATGCTGCCTGACCTGCTGCGCTTTAACAGCAACACATTTTCAGTCCCCATCTCCCAATAAAGTACAGGATACTTATACATTCTACGTTACAGTGATTACATGCAACATTGACATCAGCACCTGTCATCTCCCCTTTGCCATTTACGCTTCACCCCTGACATTTGCCAGAGGCATTATACTGAGTGGGTGCTGTTTGTTACCTTATGAAGCTGCGATTATTTTCCCAGGTCATAATGACAATGCAATTTTTGCAATTGCCCTCTTAAAATGCTGTCTGTTTCCAGCGTTCTTTCACGAGGTTATATGTTTATACCCTTTGTCAATTCAGCCCTCGATATTTTTACCATTTGTCTTTCAATCCCTCCAGCTGACAGGGTGAGGCTTCTCTTTGCTATTTACAGCAATTTGTCTAAATTCCTCAATATTAGTTTTTTAGTTGCATTTATAATTTCAATATACCAACATGTATAATATGTAATGGCAATTACTTAAAAAGCCTTAGATTATGGTGGGATCAGACGTTCCCGTCTACACTTTACTTACAAGCAAGTTTTCTCTTTCGCACTGAGATTTCTCTGTGGCACTTCAGTGTCTTGTCTGATTGTCATGCGTACCAAGACTGTGGAAACTGCTGAGTCAAATAACAACTCTCTTTACCCTTGGACAATGTCAACAGCCCCCATCAGAGATAACCAAAACAGAAATTGTTGAAAAATCTAAGCAGGTCAGGCAGCACCTGTGCAGAGAAAACCAAGTTAACGGTTCAAGTCCAGCGACCCTTCTTTAGAAGCAATGTAGCTCGGAAATGTATCTTTTATGCAGAAGGTAGGTTGGGGGCAGTGGGGAAGAAGTAAATGAAAGGAGAAGGTAAAACCCAAAGAGAGAAGAACAGTTGGACAGACAAAGGAATGGATAATGGTCAGCCGAGGAGAATGAATGGCTGCTAAAGGCCTTTGGTAGGCTGCTCTGGAAGGTTAGATCGCATGGGAATCCAGGGCAAGCTGGCAAATAGGATAGACAACTGGCTTGATGGTTGGAAGCAGAGGGTAATAGTCGGACTAGATGCTTGTCGGACTGGAGACTTGTGACTAATG
>NW_025194035.1:0-4002 GCF_004010195.1 Chiloscyllium plagiosum | reverse complement strand
AGAGTCTGAGGAAGGGATTGAGAGAAGAACAGTATAGAGAGACAGAGGTTGTGGAGAGCTTTCCTCTGTTTGTAGCCCTGAGTTGTGCCCACCCTGGATGGTGGGGACAATGTAGAGCAAGCTTTACCTGCTGTTTTAAAAGTGTACAGGGATCTTTACACTGTTTCTGACCCGTGCAGTCCCAGTGGTTGATGGAGACAGTGTTGAGAGCTTTACCCTTCAATGTAAATGAGCAAAGGGAGTTTTACTCTCAGTCAGAGAGAGTAGAGGAAGCTTCGCTTTCAGTGTGAGGGAGTATTGGGAGTTTGACGCTGTGTCCTTTGTGCCTGTTGGTGGCGGTGTCTCAGGATCAGTCGGACGTTGGGTGTGATGGCGCAGCTGATGTTACATCATGACCTCTGTTGTGTGTTTGCCCCGCAGGGACCCTTCGGCCCGTCAGGAGGAATCTGTACGACTGCTCGTCGGCCCCGGGGAAGGGCATCGTGTGGGAGTGGGAGAGCGACAGTGGGGTGTGGACCCCATACGACATGAATCTCTCGGTGGCCATCCAGGCTGCCCATGAGAGCGGCCATCCCTGGATTGACCTGAGTGCAGCCGGCCTCCCCTACGTGCTGGACTTGACCGGCATGTGCCAGATGAACCGCCTGACCCAGTGGCGCCGCAGAGTCCGTCAGAGGTTGGACTCAGCCTACCCGCTCTCGGCGCCCGGGCCCTGCCCCTTCCTACCTCCGGCCGTCCCCTGTCCCCCCAAGCCGGACTCCGGTCCTCCCCCACCGCCTCCCCCTCGCTCTGGCCCTCCGTGCGGCTGCAGGCAGTGCCTCCTGGTGGCCAGCGTCAAGGCCTCGCCGCCCGTCACCCCCGGCAACCGGGCCTACCCGGCAGGAGTGAGGCCTCCTCAGGCCCTACCCACCCGGGCCCTCACTGGCAAGAGCACGGGCGTGCGCCGCCCTGCCCCCCCGTCGACTCGAACCCTCCCGCCTAGGCCCCAGGCTGAGCCCCAGACCAAGGGCTCTCTCTCTGCGGCCCCCTCATCCTGTGTGACCACGGTAACGACTCCAAACACTGTCAGAACATCAGGCTTCCAGCAGCTGGCTGTCGCTCAGTCCCGGGCCCTCATCGCTTCAGGGTAAGAAACAGAGTCTTCATCATCATCTCAGAAATATCATCATCACGGCAACCTGGCAGCATCTGATAGGGGCAATGTAGAGGGAGATTTACTCTGTATCTAACCCCGCGCTGTCCCTGTCCTGGGAGTGTTTAATAGGAACAGTGCAGAGGGAGATTTACTCTGTATCTAACCCCGCGCTGTCCCTGTCCTGTGAGTGTTTGATGGGGACAGTGTAGAGGAAGCTTGTTGCTCCAAATTCTGGGGCTCATTCACTGCAGTGACCCTTCAGGAGTTGGACAGTCAATGGCCACGGGGGGAAAGGCAGGAAAGTGGACGTGGGGAATGTCGGATCGGCCATGAACAGTGGGGCAGGCCTGAGGGGACGAATGGCCTCATCTTGCTGCCATTTCTGATGAGCCAGACATTGAGCAGGTTAGTCTAGGAGCCGTTGGAATTGGGAAGAACGAGACCAGTTGGAAATGTGTAAATAGCAGGCGATAACGGCTCAGTGGGCGTTAATGTTAACGTAGGTCCCTCAGCGTTGCCATCCAAGTTGATAGGGTTGTTAAGAAGGCGTATAAATGCAGCTAAATGTGAGGTGATGCACTTTGGGAAGAGTTAACAGGAAGGCAGAGTCCTGGGTGAATGGAAGGATTCTTGGTAGTGTGGATGTGCAGAGAGAGTCCATGTAAAGAGATCCCTGAAAGTTGCCACCCAGGTTGATAAGGTTTGTTAAGAAGGCGTGTTGGAGTGTTGGCTTTCATTCTGGGTAATCCAAGATGGAGGATGGGTAACATTTCTGACTGTAACAGGCTGCTCCTCTTTTGCAGTATTTTAGGTGTTGGAGGTGATTTCCTCGAATTCCAAGCCTGTTTTATATGCCGCTGCATTGTTTTGGGACTTTGTGGGGGGGGAAAAAAGTCAAAACAACAGCACTTTTAAAGGGAGAAAGACGGACAAAGGAAGTGATCACATGGTCTGTGAGGGAGGGAGAGGAAGGAAGCCACACTGCTAACTGACATGGCAGTGAATCTGCGCAGTTACTGCCTTTGCTGTTTGAATTCATGTATCGCTGGACATCGCCGTGTGTCTAGGAAAATTTAACAAACACCGAGATTCACAACTAATCTTGGAGGAACCTATTTGGGAGAAACAGATAAGTGAATAGTTTTAAGTGTAGCCTTGCTGGTGGCACCCAGGGAGGTAAAGAGTAGAATGGGTTCTTTCTTGATAATATCTTTTCATTGGGATCTGTCTCTTAAAGGCTGTAAGTATTACTTTAACCTGGGGCAGTGTTTGTAGAGGAATAAGACGGTGCTATTTTCTGGGTCTGTAGATTGAAAGAAGCAAAAATGGCCTTTAGTAGAGTGATATGCGTTTCTTGCTGGATGTGGGAGTTTAGGGGGAGTTTACATGTTACTGAGGATTATATCTGCAATAAATGCCGTTGGTTGCGAATCCCATCAGATCGAATGGATCAGTTGGAGTGTCAGTTAGAGGCAATGAGGAAGGGACAAGAGCAAGGGGGTGTGATGGAAGGCAGTAAAAGGAAGGGGGGATAGTCGCAGATACAGTCACATAGATGGGTTAACTCCAGGAAGGGTGAGAGAGGGAGGCAGCTAGTGCAGGAGTCTTCTGTATGCTGGTTTGGAAAATGTATGGGGTGATGGATTCTCAGGGGAACATAGCACAAACAGCCAAGTTTCTGGTATTGAGACTGGCTCTAATGTAATGAGTGGTATGTCTGATTCCAAGAGATCAGTTGGGTTAGGGGACTCTCTGGTTCGAGGTACAGACAGACGTTTCTGTGGCCAGCAGAGAAAAAGCAGAATGGTGTGTTGTTTCCCTGGTGCCAGGATCAAGGATGTCTCAGAGAGGGTGCAGAATGTTCTCACGGGGGAGAGGGACCAGCAGGAAGTCATTGTCCACATTGGAACCAATGACATTGGAAGGGAAAAGGTTGAGACTCTGAAGAGAGATTACAGAGAGTTAGGCAGAGATTTAAAAAGGAGGTCCTCAAGGGTAGTAATATCTGGATTACTCCCAGTGCTACGAGCTAGTGAGGGCAGGAATAGGAGGATAGAGCAGATGAATGCAGGGCTGAGGAGCTGGTGTATGGGAGAAGGATTCACATTTTTGGATCATTGGAATCTCTTATGGGGTAGAAGTGACCTGTACAAGAAGGATGAATTGCACCTAAATTGAAAGGGGACTAATATTCTGGCAGGGAGATTTGCTAGAACTGCTTGGGAGGATGTAAACTAGTAAGGTGGGGGGTGGGACCCAGGGAGATAGTGAGGAAAGAGATCAATCTGAGACTGGTACAGCTGAGAACAAAAGCGAGTCAAAAAGTCAGGGCAGGCAGGGACAAGGTAGGACTAATAAATTAAACTGCATTTTGTTCAATGCAAGGGGCCTAACAGGGAAGGCAGATGAACTCAGGGCTCATGGTTAGGAACATGGGACTAGGATATCACAGCAACTATGGAAACATGGCTTAGGGATGGGCAGGACTGGCAGCTTAATGTTCCAGGATACAAATTTTTTTTAGATTACATTAGATTACATTACAGTGTGGAAACAGGCCCTTCGGCCCAACAAGTCCACACCGACCCGCCAAAGCGCAATCCACCCATACCCCTACATTTACCCCTTACCGAACATTACGGGCAATTCAGCATGGCCAATTCACCTGACCTGCACATCTTTGGACTGTGGGAGGAAATCGGAGCACCCGGAGTAAACCCACGCAGACACGGGGAGAATGTGCAAACTCCACACAGTCAGTCGCCTGAGGCAGGAATTGAACCCGGGTCTCTGGCGCTGTGAGGCAGCTAACTACTGTGCCACCGTGCCGCCCGTAATGCTACAGGAAGGATAGAATGGGAGACAGG
>NW_025194034.1:0-4002 GCF_004010195.1 Chiloscyllium plagiosum | reverse complement strand
AGTCCCTTAAACGCTTCTTCACCTCGTCGATTGTCTTCCTCTTTCGGACCAGAGCTGGGGAAAAGTCCTGGAATAACATGATCTTGGATCCTTTATAGATCATGGCTTGGGGATCTTTTCCAAGATTTCTAGAAGCTTCTAGGAGTATCTGTCTCTCCCTCTAGCTCTGCAGCCGGAACAGGACCGGGCGTGGGCGCTGGTCCGAGCCGGGCCCGCGTATTGCGACCCGGTAGGCCCATTCCACCCTTACCTGGCCTAATCCAGCTTCCAGATTTAAAAGCTGTGGCAGCCACTGTTCGAGGAATGCTGTAACCTGGCCTTCCTCCTCCCGTTCGGGAAGACCCAGCAAACGTGTATTTTTTCGACGACCTCGATTATCGAGGTCGTCAATGTAATTCTCTAAGGTCCGGACTCACTGTTCGAGAGTCTGGACCTGATCCACGGCCGATTGCGCTGTAGTTTTGGAGGTCGCAGCCTTTAGCTCCACCCCTCCAACTCGGCGCACGATTTGCTGGATGTCTCGGTCGTACTTCTTCAGCACGGCCGAGAGTGAGTCCTATCGACTTCAGGATTCTTCGATAAAAGCGTCGATCTTCGCATCCAGTTTGGAGATCATTTCCACAAGGCTTGTCACTGTAGGTAAGTCCCCCGGGGTGGCTGCAGACGCCTCTGCTGCAGCTGGAGAGGGTGGGGGAGGGATTCCTGCCTGATGAGAGCTGCGGGCTCCCTTCCCTTTGGTCATTTTTACTAAATATTAGATTGTTTAAATGTAATACTAAGCAACTAATTAAATTAAACAGCTCTTATGAATGATTTGGTGAGTGTGGGGGGGGGTGGGTGACCCATTTTACTCAAGTCTTGGGAGGAGCACTATAGACTCAGACTTGCTGGGTCGCCGCCATCTTGGATCCCCTTTGGTGCCTTCTTGACTGTCACATCTACGTGGGCAGTCCAGGACAGATTGTCAGTTATCATCACTCCGAGGAACTTAACACTCTCCACCCTTTCAACCTCAGTTCCATTGATGGGCGGACGTATTCTCCTTTATTTTCTGAAATCAATGATCACTTCTTCAGTTTTGCCAACATTGGGACAGAGGTTGTTCTCATTGCGCCACGTTACCAAGCCCTCTATCTTCCTTGTTGTTGGATATCCAGGTGTTGGATTGGGGGAAGCCAGATTCTGTTAAAATAAGGCAGGATCTAGCCAAAATAGACTGGAAACAGCTAGTTGAGTGTAAATCGGCAGCACAGCAGTTCGAGTTATTGGGCAAGAGACAGGCCCAACATGTTCCCTCAGGGCGAAATGTGGGAGCAACAAACCAGAGAACGCTGGATGTTTCAGAATATTCACGAGTGGAAAAACCGTAAAAGAGGAATGCATAATTGTGGGCGGCATGGTGGCACAGTGGTTAGCACTGCTGCCTCACAGCGCCGGAGACCGGGGTTCAATTCCCGCCTTAGGCGACTGTGTGGAGTTTGGACGTTCTCCCCGTGTCTGCGTGGGTTTCCTCCGGGTGCTCCGGTTTCCTCCCACAGTCCAAAGATGTGCAGGTCAGGTGAATTGGCCATGCTAAATTGCCCGTAGTGTAAGGTAAGGGGTAAATGTAGGGGTATGGGTGGGTTGCGCTTCGGCGGGTCGGCGTGGACTTGTTGGGCCGAAGGGCCTGTTTCCACACTGTAATGTAATCTAATCTAATCTAATAGTGACAGTGGAATCCACCTAACCTGAACATCTTTAATTTGTGGGAGAAAACATACACAGACTACTGGAAGAATGTGCAAACTCTACACGATAGCCTGAGGCTGGAATTGAACCTGGATCCCTAGTGCTGTGAGGCAGCAGTGCTAACCACTGAGCCACCATGCCACCCTAAATCATAAACCTGACTCAACCTTGAGTGTATGCAATGGCCCAGCCCTTTGGGGAACAGAAGTGCAATGGCGATCCAATGTCAGAGAAAGACAAGTCTTCAATGAAAGACCTTTTGTTTTTAACTGTGCCCCATCATTCGAGTTTCGAGGAGGAAGCATCTTCTCAGAGACTTCGTTGTCGAGCTGCCTTAAGATCTTATATGTTGTTCTTAAAATGCCAGTGTGTATAAACCCAATCTGCTCAACCTTTCCTCAGAGAAGAAACATTGAATATAAGAACAGGATGAGGCCATTCCATTCAATATGGTCACGGCTGCTCTTGCAAATCAGTCTCCACTTGCTACTTTCTCCCTTTAATCCCGCAATTTATGTTTTTGTATCAAAAACATCTTTCCTGCATCTACAATTCTAATTCTGTTTCAATTTTCTATGAGATAGAGTCATAGCGCACGGAAACAGACACTTCGGTACAACTCATCTACGCTAATCATACCGAGATCTATTTGACAGCATTTGGCCCATATCCCTCTAAAACCTTCCTATTCATACACCAATTGAGATTCCTTTTAAAAATTGTAATTTTATCAGCCTCTGCAACTTCCTCTGGCTGCTCATTCCATACATGTACCAACCTCTGTATGAAGAGGTTCACTGTGAGGTCCCTTTCAAATATCTCCCCTCTCACCATAAAGCTATCCCCTCTGGCTTTAGACACCCCAGCCAAGGAAAAGGCCATTGGCTATTCACCCCATCCATACCCTTCATCATTTTATAAACCCCTGTAAGATCAACGCTCAGCCTCCGAATTTCCAGGGTAAAACATCCGAACCGACTCAGCCGCTCCCTATAACTCCCCTTAGATCTCCCCTGATTCTTCTAACCTCCAGTGAATATAGTCCAAACCAATGTCATCTCTCCTCAAATGTCAGTTCTGCCATCCCAGGAAGCAGATTGGTAAATCTTTGCTGCACTCCCTCCATTGCCAGAACATTCTTTCTCAGATGAGGAGACAAAATCCAGACGCAAATTTCCTATTGTGGTCTCACTAAGGCACCGTGCAGTTGCAGCAAGACATCCCTGCTCCTGGACTTGAATTCCCTCACTCCGAGGACCAATATACCATTTGTGTCAACGTAACATAGTTCCCAGCATCACTCATTCCAGGAATCAGGCTAGGAGCCTTCAGGTAGTCTGACAGGAGCCTGCTGTGTGAATGTTTAATGTGAGGAATCTGCGATTTTCTGAATGATGCCACTCGATACTGCCCATTTTGTGTGTATTTTATTTCTGTCTCCGTTTTTCATCCTGACCTTTGGGGAGTATGATGTTGCCAGAGTATAGCAACTTTGTACAATTTTCACTGTATTCCTGTACTCAAGTCCAAATCAAAATCCAACCAGATGAAAGCAAACAGAAAGGACGGAGCTGACACTTTGGTAGCTGTGACATACAGGCATTAAAGCAGTGTGTTTATCAATTAACGTTGGACAGAATACTTTTGATTCTCACATTCATTGTCAATACGGAAAGATGACAAACTTCACTTTGACAATCCTCAAACAACGTGATTATCTATAACAAACTACTGGAGATATGCAGCAGGTCTGGCAGCATCTTGCAGAGAGAAACAGAGTTAATGTTTCAAATCTGGTACTGGAACGCTATCCTGAATCGGAGGTATGTTGCAGTTTCCTCAATTTCTCTGGTTCAAAATGCTGGAAATCCTTCCCTTCAGGGCACTGTGGGTCCACCGACATTACATGGACTGCATTGGTTCAAGAAGGCAGCTCACCGCCATCTTCTCAAGGTGCAACTAGGGATTGGCAAGAAATGCTGGGCCCAGCCAGCGATGCCCATGTCTGGTAAATGAATACATTGCTAATTTTCAAATTCAGCTGATTTTTTTTAATTCAAAAATATACTTTATTCATAAAATAATTGGATGGTCTGTACAGTTGGTCATGCCATACATATGTAAACATGTACATACAGAGATCAGAATTTATCATTCTTATACAGGTCTGTACCTTTTTCAATCATATGCCCATATCAGCTGATTTTTTTATTTCAAAATATACTTTATTCATAGAAATATATCTTTGGTACTTGTACAATTTGTCATGTCGTT
>NW_025194033.1:2646-4002 GCF_004010195.1 Chiloscyllium plagiosum | reverse complement strand
TAAGAAGGAGGATGCGCTGGAAAATGTTTCAACGTGATACTGCATAAATCCCTTGGGGAGACGTGTCGTATCTAGGGTTTTCACGAGAAGGGATGCAAGACATTACTGTTTCGGCATTGATCTTTTCAGTCCACTTGAGCAGTGCCAGATGATTGATGCTGGCGCGTGCACTTCCGTTGCTCAAGAAGACGAACAGGAAGAATCCTGGAAATTATTGACAAGTAGGTCTTATATCATTGGTGGGCATAATATGGGAGTGGATTCTGAGCGTTAGGATTTATGATTTTTCGTTAAAACATAGTTTGACTAGAAATAGTCAGCATGGTTTTGTGAGTCGAAGAGTGTGGTGCTTGATAGCCATAGCAAGTCAGGCAAAATCCGAGGAGCAGCGGCAATAACGTTTCAGGCATTAGCCCTTCATCAGGATTGTGGCTGGGAAAGGAGCTGAGAGATAAATGGGAAGCGGTCGTGTTGAGGTGAAGTTAGCTGGGTAGCCGATAGGTAGATTCAGATTTGGGGGGGGGGGGGGGGGTGAGTGTGATAGGTAGGAACAGAAGGTGGTGCGGAGAGCTGGGCAGTAACATGACGAGGTGGAACTGGTTAAGAGGGCAATACCACGTTCAAGGTTTGAATGAGGGATCAGGTGGAGGGAGGGAAGATAAGAAAACTGGCGAAGTCAACATTGATGTGTGCCATTCGATGGTACCAAGGCGGATGGTGAGGTGTTCTTCCTCCTGGCGTTGTCTGTCAAGTATTTGGCAGAGGAGGAGGTCCAGGACTTGCATGTCCTTAGTGGAGTGGGAAGGGAAGTTGAAGTGATCAGGGACAGGGCAGTGGGACTGTTTGTTGCATGTGTTCCGAGATGTTCACTGAAGTATTCCAAGCGTTGCCGCCTTGTCTCCACAAAGTAGATGACGCCATATCACCACGAATGGACAGAGTAGATGAGGTGTTTGCAGGTACAGGTAAATCCCTGCTGGATGTAAAAGGATCGTTTACGGCATTGTATAATTTGTGGGGGCAGGTATGAGCGCAGGTGTTACACCTCTTGCTGCGGCAAAGGGATGCTGCCGTGATCAGGCGATGAGTTGGAGGAATGCATGGATTTAACGATGGATTCGTGGATGGCATCATCTCTGCAGAATGCTGAGAATGGTGCGGAGGGAAATATATCTCTGGTGGTTCGCTCTGCCTTTGGCGAGAATGGCAGAGGATAATACGCTGTATCCGTATGTTTGCGGGTTGCAAATTGAGGTCCTGTGGGGTTCTATTCTTATTATGGTTGGAGGGTTGGCGTTCAAGGGCGAGAGGCTGTAACTGGAGAAGATGCGCGGGAAGGAATTCTCCTGAAAAAGA
>NW_025194033.1:0-2455 GCF_004010195.1 Chiloscyllium plagiosum | reverse complement strand
TTGCAGAGATTGAATACCATTTTCGCATCTTGAATGAGTGTGTCGGTGGAGGGATAATACTTGGATCAGTGGCAGAGGAGGAAACGGTGGTTTTAGAGGGTTTCACCACCGTGAAAGGATGTGAGTATGGAGTGATTGTCCATGGTGAAGATGAGGCATTGTGAGCACCATGGAAACGAGAGCCCTTGAGGAGGTGGAAGGCGTGAATTGTGTTCCCAATTTATATGGGAATATATTGGACCAAGGGAGATAGGACATTGGCAAGGTAAGGAAAGATAGGTTCTGTGGGGCATGGGTTGGCGGAGACGGTGTTTCGACAGTGGCAGTAAGGTTTGTGAATTTCAGTTCAGTGGTAGAAACAAGCACCGTGGATTTTCAGGGCGCTGAGACTAAAGGGTGTGCATGAGACATCTCTGAGATGATGAGATTGTGGATAGTATGGGAGATCATGGTTTGTTGATGGAAGGCGAGGCCGTAGCTGGGGGGGGAATAGGAGGAGGTGAGATGGCACCTGGCTTCCGTGGTTTCGAAGTCAGGACATCAAATGAATAGAGCGCACCTACAACGTCCCGTCACATGGTTTTATGTTGACTTTTGGCTTGGAGTGAAGGGAACTGAGAACTGAGCATTGTGAGAGTGAGAGTTCGGAATGCGTTAAAGGGGTGGACAAGTTGAGGTGACCATAATGATGGCGGCAGTTTGTGGTGATGCGGTCTGGGACGGGCAACAAACCAGCACAGTGTATCCAGCAGATACAGTATTTTGAAGGTCGCAGAAGGGATCGTCGGAGGTTGGATGGACAAAGTAAGGGCGTGGTCAGAAGCAGAAGAAGAAAATGGGATGTTGCAACACCTTTTGAATTTTTGTATCCCGGCACGTAGTGCAATGAAGGTCAGAAATTTACTGAGGACTGAACGTTCATGCTCAGTAAGGGGGTGATGTGAGGGATGGTTTAAAAAAGGACTCATCAAGGCTGCAACTAAGGACCTGGTGCAGAGTTAGAGTTGGGAGTTGTGGCAGAGACTGTCTCGGTAGCCAATGAGATCATGGCATTGTTTGAGACATCATCAAACGAAGTGTGAATAACCATGTTCATTGGAGGGCGGAAGTGCTGCGTTCAGTGGCATCTTAGGCAACGAAAGTGCCCTTACACATGCCGTTCGTGGTGCCTTCAGCGGTGGCTGCGTTGATTTACTTCACTGAGGGTGGAAGTGCCTTAGGGGCCAGCAACATCTGGGCAGGAAGTGGCGCTGCGTGTCGCCTTGGAAGTGATTTCATCAGCGGGGGATAATCCTGCCTTCGAATTATATCATGGTTCCTGCAGTGTGATCGAGTTTATCTCCTGGAAAGCCCTCCCTATTGGAAAGGAGGCTGCTCCTATAGCACAACCTTGCTACATCGTTCTTAAAACTCTGTCCCTCTATCACACGTAACATGCATTTCCAATTCTTCAATTCTGCCCTTTTCTAGTCTTAGCCTTATTCCTTCTCACCCTTTTCTGTGACAGCAGAATATTTGCATGAAAGTCTTCTCTTCCCTTCATGTATGTTGCTGCTTGACTCTCCATCTATCTGTCAGTACCCACTCTCTCTCTCTCCCTCTCTGTTTTTCCCTCTGTCAGTGCACCTCTCTGTCCTTCAATGTGTGTAGTGCCTCTCTCCATCAGTCTCCCTCCATTTGTAAATAATTTGATGGATCACATATGACAAGTATCCACTTCGGTACTTTATACCTCACAACACGACCCTCCAGTATTCCAGAACACACAATATTAAATGCAGAGATAGGGTGCTTAATCCATCGTGTTCGTGCCGTCAATGGTGCAGTTCAAATTAATCACAAAGTCTTGCACATTGCCCATTCCCCTCTACGTTCACGTCCACGCTCGCCACCGACTGTTTAAGCGTCTGCCGATATACTCCTTAAATTCTGAGACCATATCTGCTGCTACCTCTCCCCTAGAAGCTAGGTCCACGCCCCCTACCAACCGCTGTGTTGAAAAAGAACTCTATTCTCTCACATCTCCTATAAGCGTGTCACATTCCACCTTAAACATTGCATTTGACACTTCCAGTCTCGAGCAAGAGATTGTGATTGTCCACCCGATGGATGTCTCTCATAATTGTAGGGGCTGTTGTCAGTTCTCCAGTCAGCTTCCGACTCCAAGCGAAGGTAATCCAAATTCCTAAAACTTCTCTTTTCAGATATTATATTACGTTCCAAGAAACGACCAAGAAATTTCAATTGCACCCGCTTGTAAGCAACCAGATCGTTGTTCTGCTGAGGTGACTACAACTGTACTCATTGCAACAGTTTCCAAATTTCCTGAAGTATTATGGAGCTGCAGCATGACTTACCAAGTTTTATAGTCAGTGACCCAACCTGATGAAGGTAAGCATGTTCTTCGCCTTTGTTACCTTCCTATGCGATGATAAAATCACTTTCAAGGAGCTAC
>NW_025194032.1:2580-4002 GCF_004010195.1 Chiloscyllium plagiosum | reverse complement strand
GTCTCCAGTACTGGTGTCAGTGCCCATGACCTGGAAAACACTGGTCGCCAGTACTGGTGTCAGAGCCCATGACCTGAAACACACTGGTCCGCAGTACTGGTGACAGTGCCCATGACCTGTAAGAAACTGGTCAACAGTACTGATGTCAGTGCCAATGACCTGAAACACATTGGTCGCCATTACTGCTGCCAGTGCCCATGACCATTAACACTCTGGTAGCTTGTACTGGTGTCAGTGCCCATGATCTGAATCAAACTGGTCCCCAGTACTGGTGTCAGTGCCCATGAACTGAAACACAATGATCCCCAGCACTGGTGTCAGAGCCGAAGAGCTGAAAGACACTGGTCCCCAGTACTGGTGTCAGTGCCCATGACCTGAAACACACTGGATTCCAGTACTGGTGTTAGTGCCCATGATCTGAATCAAACTGGTCCCCAGTACTGGTGTCAGTCCCATGTCCTGAAACACACTGGATTCCAGTACTGGTGTCAGTGCTCATGACCTGAAACACACTGGATTCCAGTACTGGTGTCAGTGCCCATGACCTGAAACACACTGGATTCCAGTACTGGTGTCAGTGCCCATGACCTGAAACAAAATGGTCACCAGTACTGGTGTCTGTGTCCACGACCTGAAACACACTGGTCACCAATACTGGTGTCAGTGCACATGACCTGTAACACACTGGTCTCCAGTACTGGTGTCAGTGCCCATGACCTGAAAGAAACTGGTCAACAGTACTGCTGTCAGTGGCAATGACCTGAAACACACTGGTCGCCATTACTGATGCCAGTGCGCATGACCATTAACACATTGGTCCCCAGTACTGGTGTCAGTGTACATGACTTGAAACACACTTGTCACCAGTACTGGTGTCAGTGCTCATGACATGAAACACACTTGTCACCAGTACTGGTGTCAGTGCCCATGACCTGAAACACACTGGTCCCCATTACTGGTGTCAGTGCCCATGACCTGTAAGAAACTGGTCAACAGTACTGGTGTCAGTGCCAATGACCTGAAACACAATGGTCGCCATTACTGCTGCCAGTGCCCATGACCATTAACACACTGGTCCACAGTACTGGTGACAGTGCCCATGTACTGAAACACAATGGTCACCAGTACTGGTGTCAGAGCCCATGTCCTGAAACACACTGGTCCACAGTACTGGTGACAGTGCCCATGTACTGAAACACAATGGTCACCAGTACTGGTGTCAGAGCCCATGACCTGAAACACACTGGTCCGCAGTACTGGAGACAGTGCCCATGATCTGAAACACAATGGTCACCAGTACTGGTGTCAGAGCCCATGACCTGAAAAACACTGGTCGCCAGTACTGGTGTCAGCGCCCATGACCTGAAACGCACTATTCCCCAGTACAGGTGCCAGTGCCCATGACCTGTAACACACTGGTCC
>NW_025194032.1:0-1122 GCF_004010195.1 Chiloscyllium plagiosum | reverse complement strand
AACACACTGGTCTCCAGTACTGGTGTCAGTGCCCATGACCTGAAACACACTGGTCCCCAGTACTGGGGTCCGTGTCCATGACCTGAAACACACTGGTCCCCAGTACTGGTGTCAGTGTCCATGACCTGAAAC
This sequence comes from Chiloscyllium plagiosum, assembly GCF_004010195.1. Taxonomy (NCBI): domain Eukaryota; kingdom Metazoa; phylum Chordata; class Chondrichthyes; order Orectolobiformes; family Hemiscylliidae; genus Chiloscyllium; species Chiloscyllium plagiosum. The sequence goes on along the minus strand of NW_025194032.1, from coordinate 990 downwards.
ACACTGGTCCGCAGTACTGGTGTCTGTGCCCAAGAACTGAAACACACTGGTCTCCGGTACTGGGGTCACTGCCCATGACCTATAACACACTGGTCTCCAGTACTGGTGTCAGTGCCCATGAACTGAAACACAATGGTCCCAGTGCTGGTGTCAGTGCCCATGACCTGTAACACACTGTTCCCCTGTACTGGTGTCAGTGCCCATGACCTGAAAGACACTGATCCCCAGTACTGGTATGAGTGTCCATGACCTGAAACACACTGGTCCCCAGTGCTGGTGTCAGTGTCCATGACATGAAACACACTGGATTCCAGTACTGGGGTCACTGCCCATGACCTATAACACACTGGTCTCCAGTACTGGTGTCAGTGCCCATGAACTGAAACACAATGGTCCCAGTACTGGTGTCAGTGCCCATGACCTGTAACACACTGTTCCCCTGTACTGGTGTCAGTGCCCATGACCTGAAACACACTGGTCCCCAGTGCTGGTGTCAGTGTCCATGAACTGAAACACAATGGTCCGCAGTACTGGTGTCTGTGCCCAAGAACTGAAACACACTGGTCTCCGGTACTGGGGTCACTGCCCATGACCTATAACACACTGGTCTCCAGTACTGGTGTCAGTGCCCATGAACTAAAACACAATGGTCCCAGTACTGGTGTCAGTGCCCATGACCTGTAACACACTGTTCCCCTGTACTGGGGTCACTGCCCATGACCTATAACACACTGGTCTCCAGTACTGGTGTCAGTGCCCATGAACTGAAACACAATGGTCCCAGTACTGGTGTCAGTGCCCATGACCTGTAACACACTGTTCCCCTGTACTGGTGTCAGTGTCCATGACCTGAAACACACTGGTCCCCAGTGCTGGTGTCAGTGTCCATGACATGAAACACACTGGATTCCAGTACTGGTGTTAGTGCCCATGACCTGAAACACACTGGTCTCCAGGACTGGTGTCAGTGTCCATGACTTGAAACACACT
>NW_025194031.1:0-4001 GCF_004010195.1 Chiloscyllium plagiosum | reverse complement strand
ACAGCATCAATTTCAGTATTTATAACAGTATCTCTATCAGTGTCTATAACAGCATCCGTATCACTATCTGTAACAGCATCTGTATCAGTGTTGATAACAGCATCTATATCACTGTCTTCAACAGCATTTATATCAGTGGCTATAACAGCATGTATCCCAGTGTGTATAACAACATATATATCAGTGTCTATAACAGCATCTGTATCAGTTTCTATAACAGCATCTATACAAGTGTCTCTTACAGAATCTATATCAGGGTGTATAACAGCTTCTGTATCCGTGTCTATAACAGCATCAATATCATTGACTATAACAGAGTCTATATCAGTGTATATGACAGCATCTATGTCAGTGTCTATATCAGCTTCTATGTCAGTGTGTATAACAGCATCTATATCAGTGACTATAACAACATCTATATCAGTGTGTATGACAGCATCTATATCAGTGACTTTAACAGCATCTATATCAGCGTCTATACCAGCATCTATATCAGTGTCTATAACAGCATCTATATCAGTGTCTATAACAGCATCCAAATCAGTGTCTATAACAGCATCTACGTCAGTGTCTATAACAGCATCTATATCAGTGTCTGTAACAGCATCTAGATCGGTGTGTACAACAGCATCTGTATCAGTGTCTGTAACAGCATTTATATCAGTGTCTATAACAGCATCTATATCAGTGTGTACAACAGCATCTGTATCAGTGTCTCTAACAGCATCTATATCAGTGTCTTCAACAGCATCTCTATCAGTGAGTATAACAGAATCTATATCAATGTCTATAACAGCATCTTTATCATTGACAAGAACAGCATCTATATCAGTGTCTATAACAGTATCTCTATCAATGTCTATATCATCATTTGTATCAGTGTCTATAACAGCATATATATCAGTGTCTATATCAGCATCTATATCAGTGTGTATAACAGCATCAATTTCAGTATTTATAACAGTATCTATATCGGTGTCTATAACAGCATCCGTATCACTATCTGTAACAGCATCTGTATCAGTGTCGATAACAGCATCTATATCAGTGTCTATAACAGCATCTTTATCATTGACAAGAACAGCATCTGTATCATTGTCGATAACAGCATCTCTCTCAGTGTCTATAACAGTATCTATATCAGTGTGTATAACAGCATCGATGTCTGTGTCTCTAAAAGCATATATGCCAGTGACTATGACAGCAACTATATCAATGTCTGTGACAGGATCCAAGTCAGTGTCTATATCAGCATCTATATCAGTGTCTATAACAGCATCTATATCAATGTGTATAATAGCTTCTATATCAGTTTCTGTAACAGCATCTGTATCAGTATCTGTAACAGCATCTAAATCAGTGCGTACAACAGCATCTGTATCAGTGTCTGTAACAGCATTTATATCAATGTGTATAACAGCATTCAAATCAGTGTCTCTATCAGCATCTATATCAGTGTCTATAACAGCATCTATATGAAAGGCTATAACAGCATCTATATTAGTGTCTGGAACCACACCGATATCAGTGTCTTTAAAAACATCCCTGTCATTGTGTATAACAGCATCTTTATCGGTGTCTATAACAGCAACTATGTCAGTGTCTTTAACAGCATCTCTATCAGTGACAATAACAGAATTTATATCAGTGTCTATAACAGCATCTTTATCATTGACAAGTACAGCATCTATATCAGTGTCTATAACAGTATCTCTATCAGTGTCTATAACAGTATCTATATCAGTGTCTATATCAGCATTTGTATCAGTGTCTATAACAGCATATATATCAGTGTCTATAACAGCATCTATATCAGTGTGTAGAACAGCATCAATTTCAGTATTTATAACAGTATCAATATCAGTGTCTATAACAGCATCTGTATCAGTGTCGATAACAGCATCTATATCAGTGTCTTGAACAGCATTTATATCAGTGTCTATACCAGCATCTGTATCAGTTTCTATAACAGCATCTGTATCAGTTTCTATAACAGCATCTATATCAGTGACTATAACAGAATCTATATCAGTTTCTCTTACAGATTCTATATCAGTGTATATGACAGCATCTATATCAATGTCTATAACAGCATCTGTATCAGTGTGTGTAACAGCATCTCTATCAGTGTCTATAACAGTATCTATATCAATGTGTGTAACAGCATTTATATCAGTGTATATATCAGCATCGATATCAGTGTGAATAACAGCATCAATTTCAGTATTTATAACAGTATCTATATCAGTGTCTATGACAGCATCCGTATCAGTATCTGTAACAACATCTGTATCAGTGTCGATAACAGCATCTATATCACTGTCTTCAACAGCATTTATACCAGTGGCTATAACAGCATGTATACCAGTGTGTATAACAACATATATATCAGTGTCTATAACAGCATCTATATCAGTGTCTATAACAGCATGTGTATCAGTTTCTATAACAGCATCTATACCAGTTTCTCTTACAGAATCCATATCAGGGTTTATAACTGCTTCTGTATCCGTGTCTATAACAGCATCAATATCAGTGACTATAACAGAATCTATATCAGTGTGTATAACAGCATCTTTAACATTGACTATAACAGAGTCTATATCAGTGTTTATGACAGCATCTATGTCAGTGTCTATATCAGCATCTATATCAGTGTGTATAACAGCATCTATATCAGTGACTATAACAACATCTATATCAGTGTGTATGACAGCATCTATATCAGTGACTTTAACAGCATCTATATCAGTGTCTATAACAGCATCTATATCAGGGTGTATAACAGCATCAATATCAGTGTGTCTAACAGCATTTATATCAGTTTCGGTAACAGCATCTATATCAGTGTCTTCAACAGCATCTATATCAGTGTCTATAACGGTATTTATATCAGTGTCTATAACAGCATCTATATCAGTGTCTACAACAGCATCTGTATCAGTGTGTATAACAGCATCTCAAGCAGCGTTTGTAACAGCATCTTTTGTCAGTATCTTCAACAGCATCTATTTCAATGTGTATAACTGCATCTATGTTAGTGTCCAGAAAATCATCTATATCAGTGTCTATAACAGTATCTATATCAGTGTCTTCAACAGCATCTGTATCAGTGTGTATAACAGCATCTGTATCAGTATCTGTAACAGCATTTATATCAGTGTCTGGAACAGCATCTATATCAGTGTCTTCCACAACATCTACGTCAGTGTCTATAACAGCATCTATATCAGTGTCTATTACAGCATCTTTCTCAGTGTGAATAACAGCATCAATATCAGCATTTATAACAGTTTTTATATCAGTGTCTATAACAGCATCCGTATCAGTATCAGGAACAGCATTTATATCAGTGTCTATAACAGCATCTATATCAGTGTGTGTAACAGCATTTATATCAGTGTATATATCAGCATCTATATCAGTGTCTATAACAGCATATATATCAGTGTATATATCAGCATCTATATCAGTGTGTATAACAGCATCAATTTCAGTAATTATAACAGTATCTATATCTGTGTCTATAACAGCATCCGTATCACTATCTGTAACAGCATCTGTATCAGTGTCGATAACAGCATCTATATCACTGTCTTCAATAGCATTTATATCAGTGGATATAACAGCATCTCTCTCAGTGTCTGTAACAGCATCTGTATCAGTTTCTATAACAGCATCTGTATCAGTTTCTATAACAGCAACTATACCAGTGTCTCTTACAGAATCTATATCAGGGTGTATAACAGCTTCTGTATCAGTGTCTATAACAGCATCAATATCAGTGACTTTCACAGAATCTATATCAGTGTGTATAACAACATCTTTCTCATTGACTATAACAGAGTCTATATCAGTGTCTATAACAGCATCTATATCAGTTTCTCTGACAGATTCTATATCAGTGAATATGACAGCATCTATATCAATGTCGATAACAGCATCTGTATCAGTGTCTAGAACCACAACGATATCAGTGTCTTTAAAAACGTCCCTGTCAT
>NW_025194030.1:0-4001 GCF_004010195.1 Chiloscyllium plagiosum | reverse complement strand
TGATCAATCATTGAAGACCAAGTGGCTTCCAATGCTGATACATGTTGCAACTCCTTCGCATAAAGGTTCGAAAAGCCCTACAGAGTCTCCAGTAGGATTATATTAAAAATTCTGAACATAACACACCACTTTCACAACCACCAGACAATCAAGGCATATAATGGCTCCAGAAAACCCATTAAGGAGTTTAATTTAGTTTGCTCGATAAACTTCTTCTGAACACGACAATTGCAATTCAGGTGACAGAATGCTGACACTTTGCTGGTGTGCTGCTTGGCCATCAGTTCACTTTAGGTCTTTCCATAACAAATAACAGTAACTGTGAGCATGGTTCTGTACATGACAGTGTGCAGTCCATGTTTCTGCACAAAGAAATAGCTGTACATCAGATGTCAATACAGGGAAGAACTGACTGCCCAAATCAAACCCGGAAGTAAATCCTGATATAGATTGGAGGTCCGCATTAGGTATCCGAGTTGTCATGGTCACGATCAGAAATTGACCACAATTCAGCACAATTACAAACGGAATATACAAAACACATAACAGCATTCAAGACTAACTGGGCTCAATACCTCAATTCACAAACTCTGCATTTTGATCACCCCCTTTACTTTCACTCCAGGAGTGCCTTGTTTGCATGAATTTGTTATCTATATCACTTCTCTACTGCCATTAGCATTCCCTTGCCTTTTATGTGGGGAAATCTCCCACTTGTTCCTTCTGTTCCCCTTTCCTACCGTACATGAAAAAAGCATCACTTCACCAGCCTGCTTCTTTTTCAAGTCGTATTACAATCTAGCATTTAAACTGTTTCTTTCCAAATGCTACCAGAGTTTCTCCAGTATTCCCAATGCTACCAGAGTCTCTCCAATAGTCCCCATGCTACAACCGGAGTTTCACCTGTATTCCCAATGCTACCAGACCAGAGTTTCTCCAGTATTCCCATTGCTACCAGACCAGAGTTTCTCCAATACTCCACATGCTACAAGACCAGAGTTTCTCCAGTATTCTTTCCCCAGTATTCCGAATGCTACCAGACCAGACTTTCTCCAATACTCCCCATGCTACCAGACCAGAGTTTCTCCAGTATTCCCATTGCTACCAGACCAGAGTTTCTCCAATACTCCACATGCTACAAGACCAGAGTTTCTCCAGTATTCTTTCCCCAGTATTCCGAATGCTACCAGACCAGACTTTCTCCAATACTCCCCATGCTACCAGACCAGAGTTTCTCCAGTATTCCCATTGCTACCAGACCAGAGTTTCTCCAATACTCCACATGCTACAAGACCAGAGTTTCTCCAGTATTCTTTCCCCAGTATTCCGAATGCTACCAGACCAGACTTTCTCCAATACTCCCCATGCTACCAGACCCTGGGAACCCTCCAACCACAGGGGGTGAACTTGGGCTTCACCAGTTTCTTCATCCCCCCTCCCCCCACCTTGTCTCAGCTGGATCCCTCCAGTCCGGCACCGCCTTCCTGACCTGCAGTCTTCTTCTTGGCCTCCGCGCCTCCATCCTACTCCGACCTATCACCCTCACCTTGACCTCTTTCCACCTATCACATTTCCAACGCCCCTCCTCCAAGTCCCTCCTCCCTACCTTTTATCTTCTCCTGCGGAACACTCTCTGCTCATTCCTGAAGAAGGGCCTGTGCCCGAAACGTGAAATCTCCTGTTCCCTGGATGCTGCCTGACCTGCTGTGCTGTTCCAGCAATAAAGTTTCAACTTCTGTTCCCTTTTCCTACCGTACATGAAAAAAGCATCACTTCACCAGCCTGCTTCTTTTTCAAGTCGTATTACAATCTAGCATTTAAACTGTTTCTTTCCAAATGCTACCAGAGTCTCTCCAATAGTCCCCATGCTACAACAGGAGTTTCACCTGTATTCCCAATGCGACCAGACCAGAGTTTCTCCAGTATTCCCAATGCTACCAGAGTCTCTCCAATAGTCCCCACGCTACAACCGGAGTTTCACCTGTATTCCCAATGCTACCAGACCAGAGTTTCTCCAGTATTCCCATTGCTACCAGACCAGAGTACCTCCAGTATTCCCAACGCTACCTGACCAGAGTTTCTCCGGTATTCCCAATGCTACCAGACCAGAGTTTCTCCAATACTCCCAACGCTACCAGACCAGAATTTCTCCAGTATTCCCCATGCTACCAGACCAGAGTTTCTCCTATACTCCAATGCTACCAGACCAGACTTTCTCCAATACTCCCCATGCTACCAGACCAGAGTTTCTCCAGTATTCCCAATGCTACCAGGCCAGAATTTCTCCAGTTTCCCAACGCTACCAGACATCAGTTTCTCCAATACCCCCAATGCTACCCGACCAGAGTTTCTCCAGTATTCCCAATGCTACCAGACCAGAGTTTCTCCAATACTCCCAACGCTACCAGACCAGAGTTTCTCCAGTATTCCCAAAGCTACCTGACCAGAGTTACTCCATGTTTCCCAATATTCCCAGACCAGAGTATCGCCAGTACTCCCCATGCTACCAGACCAGAGTTTCTTCAGTATTCCCAATGCTACCAGACCAATTTCTCCAGTATTCAGTGTTACGGGTTTCTCCAGTATTCCCAATGCTACCCGACCAGTGTTTCTCCAGTATTCCCAATGCTACCAGACCAGAGTTCCCCCAGTATTCCCAATGCTACCAGACCAGAGTTTCTCCAATACTGCCAATGCTACCAGACCACAATTTCTCAAGTATTCCCAATGCTACGAGTTTCGCCAGTATTCCAATGCTATGCGACCAGAGTGGCTCCAGTATTCCCAATGCTAGAATTTTTCCAGTATTCCCAATACTACCAGACCAGAGGTTCTCCCGTACTCCCCATGCTACCAGACCAGAGTTTCTCCAATATTCCCAATGTTACCAGACCAGATTTTCTCCAATATTCCCAAAGCGACCAGACCAGAGGTTCTCCAGTATTCCCAATGCTATCAGACCAGAGTTTCACCAGTATTCCCAGAGTTTCCACAATACTCCCAATGCTACCAGACCAGAGGTTCTCCAGCATTCCCAATGCTACCAGACCAGAGGTTCTCCAGGCCTCCCCATGCTACCACAACAGAGTTTCTCCAATATCCCCAATGCTCCCAGACCAGAAATTCTCCAGTATTCCCAAAGCGACCAGACCAGAATTTCTCCAAACTCCCAATACTACCAGACTAGAGTTTCTCCAATATTCCCAACGCTACCTGACCAGAGTTTCTCCAGTATTCCCAAAGCTACCTGACCAGAGTTACTCCATGTTTCCCAATATTCCCAGACCAGAGTATCGCCAGTACTCCCCATGCTACCAGACCAGAGTTTCTCCAGTATTCCCAATGCTACCAGACCAGTGTTTCTCCAATATTCCCAATGCTACCAGACCAATTTCTCCAGTCTTCCCAGTGTGACGAGTTTCTCCAGTATTCCCAATGCTACCCGACCAGAGTTTCTCTAGTCCCAGTGCTACCAGACGAGAGTTTCTACAGTATTCACAATGCTACCAGACCAGACTTTCTCCAATACTCCCCATGCTACCAGACCAGAGTTTCTCCAGTATTCCCAATGCTACCAGACCAGTGTTTCTCCAATATTCCCAATGCTACCAGACCAATTTCTCCAGTCTTCCCAGTGTGACGAGTTTCTCCAGTATTCCCAATGCTACCCGACCAGAGTTTCTCCAGTAGTCCCAGTGCTACCAGACGAGAGTTTCTACAGTATTCACAATGCTACCAGACCAGAGTTTCTCCAATATTCCCCATGCTCCCAGACCAGAGTTCCTCCAGTATTCCCAATGCTACCAGACCAGAGTTACTCCGAACTCCTAAAGCTCCCAGACCAGTGTTTCTGCAGTATTCCCAATGCTCCGAGACCAGAGATTCTACAGTAGTCCCAATGCTACCAGACCAAAGGTTCTCCAATATTCCCAATGCTAACAAGACCAGAGTTTCTCCAATATTCCCAATGCTACCAGACCTCCAGTATTCCCAATACCACC
>NW_025194029.1:0-4001 GCF_004010195.1 Chiloscyllium plagiosum | reverse complement strand
TCTGATGACTGAGATACGTTGGTGTGTTTTCTAATCTAAAGAGTCGATGTCCTAAAGCATAACATCTTGTTGATTATTTGTACTGTGTGGAATCTGAAGTTGCTGACCACCTCTACATTAGCACATTGGTAAAATTAGGTGCATATTTTCTTCCCTGCTTGCTGAAGGTTACCAGCTCCTTTGTTTTACTAACATTGAGTGACAGATTGTTGCCCTTCCACCAAACCAATCAGCTCACCAGTCCTTTCCTGATCTCTGCATCTTTGCTGTTTAAGATCCAATCCACTTCGACTGTGTCATCCGTTAACTTGTAAATGAAGTCAGAACACTGGTCACTCTGTCAGTGTCCTTTGAAATTTCCCCACTTAAAGTGTTCTGAATCCACTCCTTCACATGATTGGTCTTGGCACAAACTGTATTCCATTCTCTTGTCAGATGAACATGCCCGACTAGTAACACGGGAAAACTTTGACTCATTCAACATTTCCAATGCACAACTGGACAGCTGAGACAGACAACGCTTCTGGAATGATATTGAGCTGCTGTTTACCATCACAAATACCAAAATGCTTTTTTTTTTTAATAAATGAGGCAATTTCCATTCAGGAAGTGGACATTCATGCAAACGATTGATTGTGCCATGTGGATAGACATCAGATTTGGAGTTGTGTAATCAGTGACAGTCAAAGACTCCAAATGCGTGAACTGTGCCAGGAAGTCCTGTCACTTGCAACCTACTAGAATTTATTTCAAGTGATGAAACAAGGTGGAACATTAACCTCTTAATTCAGGGAATTCTGTTCAATGTCCATTCAAATCAAATCTCAGGAGCACGTTTGATCAGTCAAGGCTAATGATAGTCAAAAGAATCATACAGCACATAGGTCTAACCAGTCCATGTCGAACATAATCCCAAACGAACCTAGTCCCACCTGTCCGCTGCTAGCCCGTATCCCTCCAAAGACTTCCTGATCATGCATTGCCTGAGCGCCTTCTCATTGTTGTAACAGTGCCCACATCTTCCACTACTTCATTCCACAGGCAAACGAACGTCTCTGTTAAAAAAAAGTCTCATGTCTTTTTTTTTAAATATTTCTCTTTCCATCAAAAGAACATGCTGCCAAGTCTAAAAGTCCCCCACTCTGTGGAAAAGACATCTTGCATTAATTTACCTGTACCCCTCATTATTCAATCAATAATGTCATCTCTCAACTTCCAGTGAAAAATAAAAGTTCCAGCTTAAAGACCTTCGTTACAACTAAGAAATTCCATAACTGGTAGAATCCTGATAAACCTTTTCTAAACCCTCTCTATTTTCATGATATCCTTCCTACAGCAGGAGTAGCATTTAATTTCATCACGACATTCAAACGTTTTCCTTACTGATGTGTCATAAAGTTCTTTCTTGGTGTTTCATTCACAGTCTTGATGTAAGGGAATTCTTCCCACACGGAAGTATGAGAGATTAATTGTGTAATCTGATGACACATCTTGATTGATACTCAATTCATATACATCAAGATCTCTGAGCAACTTGTTCTGATTCATGAAATTCCTATTTTACCAAAACATAATCCGTCAACCCGCTACAAAATGTTCCTATTTGATGCCCGTTATATTATGTATACCACCCCTGTCATGGTTTTCTGTCAAGTCTCGCAGTCACCCTATCAGAACAAACCACGTGCTTGTTATAGTGGAAATATGACAAAGATGGCACAAACTAATCAGCTCATTCATGATGAAGAGCTTATGCCTGAAACGTCGATTCTCCTGCTTCTCGAATGCTGCCTGTCTGGCTGTGCTTTTCTAGCTCCACACTCCTCAAAGCAGATCTCAAGCATCTGTCGTCCTCACTTTCTCCAGATTAATAAGTGCGAAGATAGGATTGTTGTATATTTAATTGTTGTAGATTTAATTCCGTAGAATTTCCAATAACCAGCATTGATCATCTTGAATCTTGCAATGTTTTCACAGAACGTGAGTAGTTGTATCCAAATGGACATTTCCCCAATGCTGCTGAGTGCACAAACAGGTTCAGTGAAACAAAAATGCCAGGGAAAAGAAGACTGAAATGAAGAGGAATTTATTTATTCGTGACTGCATGCAACACAATAAGACAGCCCACATCTGGAAAACTAACAAAATGTCTGAACGTCTTTTATTGTTATTTGGAAAAAAGAACATTTCAATAAAACAGGGGCAATCATGAGCTGTCTACACGTAATATATTAGTAAAATAATACCAGAAGACTTGTGGTTAGTACCACTCTAATCCCATCGGTAGCAATGCACCATTCAAAGTCGATTTGCAGCAACGTCAGTTCAATTAAGATTTGAAATTACTAAAACATGCAACATTAACTGTCTTCTGTGAAACTGTAGTTCTAAGACTGAGAATTATACTGGAATGAATGACATTCTTCGACAACCCACTTCCTGCCGACAACGCTCCAATAAAGCACATGCAAGCACTCAGCCTTAAATGGGGGACACCTTATTTGTAACATGTGCATCCCTGATCTATACTCATTCACATCATTGAATGAGACTGGATCTTGTTCTCAGAAACTCCTGGGTGTATTTGGTCAACCAGAACATCACAGTCCGTTTAGGCAAAATGATCTTTGGTCAGTAATATCAGATCTTTTCACATTAAATAAGTTGAAGCATTGCCACTTTACGAAAAACGGATCCGTTCTTTTATAGTATTTGGTCTCCATACTTTGACAGAAAGTTTTATTTCATGGACCTGAATTAGTATTTATTGTGGCACATTTTTTTCCACAAAATCTCCACTCAACTACTCTACTCAAATCAAAAAAATTTGCAATTTTAACAATGGGTTGTTTTACAATTAGTTTTAATTGCTCTCTGAACTTCGTTTGAGTCACGGCATAAATGCACGTGTTAGTGCAGCAACTAAGCTGCTGTAGCATAAATCCAATTTGTATTACAAAAAATGGTAATGGATCAGAAACATACCCTAAATTCATCATTCTATTTTCAATAGAGAACACCATTATTAAAGACCATAATAGCACAAAGTTCGCTGAAATAAGAAACAGTAGAACAATAGATTTCTTTCTGTTCTCCATTTCTGTGTCTCTGGATCTATCCCCACTGCTCTGGTCACGCAGTCTCTTACGAGCTTTGCTCGCCAGTAAAATATGTCTGACGGTGGCAATGTTTAATATTAAAATCAGTAGAAAAGGTACACCTGGTGTGAGAATGTGATGAACGAACTCGACTCTAAGCCAGATCTTAGAAAGTGCAACTCTAGCAGTGACGTCACAAAACCAGGGAATATTAGCCAAAATATATTTATCTGTCAACGCAAAATACCAAAATATGTTCTTAAAACAACTAATCACACCCACGGTTCCAAGTGGAACTGCCACCATGTTCTCTCCACAAAATTTACTTTTTAACTTTGGGCAACAAATGACCACAAATCGATCAAATGTGAAACAGACGGTGAACCACACGGAACAGTCAGTGGTTGCATAAAGGATAACTGCATGGATATTGCACACAGGGATATTCATCATAAAAATAAACTCTTCCCTGTGAATAATAGGAATGTGCCTTAGTGTTAGGTCGAAGATAATAACCAGCAGGTCTGCCACGGCCATGGCGACGAGATAGTGAGTTATATAATTGGAGAGACCACACTTCCTCCGAGATAAGATGAAAATCGTCAGTATGTTCACTGTGAGGAAATGAAATTGAACAGGAAGATAAGAATGGTGTGAAATATACAATCTACATTCACTACTTTATGAGTTATGTCATGATATTCTACACTTTTATTATGCATTGATTTGCAAGAAATCTCTGTAAACATTAAATTTCATCTTGCAATCAACTGATTGGTATCTCTAACTTATCTGAAATGTCCACCAATTTGAACAGACGTGCACAAATATTCAACGATCGACCTTCGAGGTTTGCAGATGGTAGAAATATTGATATACAATCGGCAAAGATGGCATACATTT
>NW_025194028.1:1854-4001 GCF_004010195.1 Chiloscyllium plagiosum | reverse complement strand
TCAAGAGAATCAGGGGACAGAGGTAAGTGTAGTGGCCATGACTAAGGAGAAGGTGCTGAGGAAGCTGAAAGGTCTGAAGGTTGATAAAACACCTGGACCAAATGGACAACACCCCAGAGACTGAAGGAGAGAGCTGGGGAGATTGAAGAGGCATTGCTGACGATCTTACAGGAATCACTGGAGCCAGGAATGTCCCAGACGACTGGAAACTGTCTAATATAACACTCTGTTTAAGAAAGGAGGGAGGCAGAAGACAGGAAACAAAGCCTGTCCCCAGTCATTGGGAAGATCGTACAGTTCATTATTAAGGAAGAGATTGCGGAGTAGTTGGAAGTGCATGGTGAACTAGGGCTGACTCAGCAGGGGCATCATCGAGGGGAGGTCATCGTGAACAAATCTGGTAGAATTCTGGGAAGAGCTAATGAGCAAGTTAGACCAAGGAGAGCCAATGGATAGGATCTGTTTGGATTTCCAGAAGGTCTTTGACAAGGTGCCGCACAAGAGGCTGCTAAATAATCTCCTTAATAAGTATATCCTTGTCAGGCAGGGAGGAAGTGATAAGGTAAGGGGACCGTGGTTCACTACAGAAATTACATCTCTTGTTCAGCAGAACGAAGAGGCTTATGTGTTGATGAGGCAAGATGGTTCAGATGAGGCGATGGAGAGTTACAGATCAGCTCGGAAGGATTCAAAGAGAGAGTTAAGAAGAGCAAAGAGAGGACACGAGCAGTCTTTAGCAAATAGAATAAAGGAGAACCCTAAAGCTTTATATAGGTATGTGAGGAATAAAAGGATGACTAGGGTAGGAATAGGACCAGTAAAAGACAGATGTGGGAAGTTGAGTATGGACCCTGTGGAGATTGGGAGGTGCTAAATGAATATTTCTCATCTGTTTTCACTCAGGGAAAGGAGAATAGTAGAAGAAAATGAGGACTGCAGATGCTGGAGATCAGAGCCTGGATCAGAGTGGTGCTGGAAAAGCGCAGGTCAGGCAGCATCCAAGGAGCAGGAGAATCAACATTTCAGGCATACGACCATCATCAGGAATGAGGATTGTGGATCGGGGGCTGAGAGACAAATGGGAGGGGGGGTGGGGTTTGGGGGAACCAGGCTGGGAAAGTGATAGGTGGGTGAAGGTGAGGGAGAAGGTGATAGGTCAGAGAGGGCAGTGATGGGCGGTCCAGAGGGCGGTGTTGAGTTGGAGGCTTGGCACTGGGATAACGTGGGGGAGGGGAAATGAGGAAGCTGTTGAAATCCACATTTATCCTGTGTGGTTGCAGGGTCCCAAGGCAGAAAATGAAGCGTTCCTCCTCCAACGTTGGGTGGTAACAGTTTGATGGTGGAGGAGGCCCAGGACCTGCATGTCCTTGACAGAGTGGGAGGGGGAGTTGAAGTGTTGAAGAAAGGAGAATATTCTAGAGGAGAAGACTGAGAGATGGTCTATTCGACTTGAATGGATTGAGGTTAGTAAGGAGGAGGTGTTCTCAATTCCAGAAGGTATGAAAGTAGATAAGTCCCCTGGGCCAGATGGGATTTATCCAAGGATTCTCTGGGAAGCTAGAGAGGAGATGGCAGAGCATTTGGCCTTGGTGAAAGTCCTTGGCCTTCCAGAACCAGAGGACACAGCTTAAAAATAAGGGGTAGGCCATTTAGAACAGAGTTGAGGAGAAACGTCTTCACCCAGAAAGTGGTGGGTGTATGGAATGCTCTGCCCCAGAGGGCAGTGGAGGCCAAGTCTCTGGATACTTTCAAGAAAGATTTGGATAGAGCTCTTAGAGATAGTGGAATCAAGGGTTATGGGGATAAGGCAGGAACAGGATACTGATTGTGGATGATCAGCCATGATCATAATGAACGGTGGTGCTGGCTTGAAGGGCCGAATGGCCTACTCCTGCACCTATTGTCTATTGGTCTTTGAGTCATCATTGTTTACAGGTTTGGTACCAGAGGACTGGAGGATTGCAAACATTGTGCCCTTGTTCAAGAAGGGCAGCAGAGATGACCCAGGTAATTATAGACCAGTGAGCCTTACGCCTGTTGTAGGAAAGGTTTTGGAAAGGATTGTAAGAGATAAGATTTATAATCATCTAGCAAGCAACAATTTGATTTCAGATAGTCAACATGGTTTCGTCAAGGGCAGGTCGTGT
>NW_025194028.1:0-883 GCF_004010195.1 Chiloscyllium plagiosum | reverse complement strand
GCGGCCACACTTGGAATATTGTGTACAGTTCTGGTCACCCCATTACAGGAAGGATGTGGAAAAGGTGCAGAGGAGATTTACCAGGATGTTGCCTGGTCTGGAGGGAAGGTCTCATGAGGAAAGGTTGAGAGACTTGGGTCTGTTCTCATTGGAAAGAAGAAGGCTAAGAGGGGATTTGATAGAGACATACAAGATGATCAGAGGATTAGATAGGGTAGACAGTGAAAGACTTTTTCAGCGTGTATGAGGGGGCATAACTACAAATTGAGGGGGGATAGATTTAAGACAGATGCCAGAGGTGAGTTCTTTACTCAGAGAGTGGTAAGGGGGTGGAATGCCCTGCCTCCCAATGTAGTTAACTCAGTCACATTAGGGAGATTTAAACAATCCTTGGATAAGCACATGGATGATGATGGGATAGTGTAGGGGGATGGGCTTAGATTAGTTCACAGATCGGCGCAATATCGAGGGCCAAAGGTCCTGTTCTGCGCTGTATTGCTCTATGTTCGAAGTTCTATAAGATAAGAGCCCATGGTGTTAGGGACAAGGTACTGGTATGGATAGAGGATTGGCTGACTGGCAGAAGGCAGAGAGTGGGGATAAAGGGGTCTTTTTCAGGGTGGTAGCCGGTGATGAGTGGAGTTCCGTAGGGGTCAGTGTTGGGACCACAACTATTTATATTATACATTAACGCTCTGGATGTTGCTAAGTTTACAGATGACACAAAGACAGGTGGAGGAACTGGTGTTGGTGAGGAAGTGAAGGGGCTACTGAGTGATTTGGACAGGTTAGGAGAAGTGGACAAAGGGTACAATATGGGAAAGTGTGAGGTTATACAGCTCTAGAGGATTACAGGCAGGTGAGGAAGGAGCTCAAAAATGGT
>NW_025194027.1:2901-4000 GCF_004010195.1 Chiloscyllium plagiosum | reverse complement strand
GATTACTCCCTGTGACATGCGTTAGTGAGATCAGAAATCTGGATTATTCGGATCCCTTCTAGGGCGGGAAGGACCTGAATAGGAAGGTTTGCTTGTGCCACTTAGGAGAGATTACACTAGTGTGGCAGGGAGGTGGCAACCAGAGCAGGTCAGCATGTGGAGTGATTGAGGAGGTGGTCAAGGTTAAGTCAATTAAGTTGAATAGGAAGAACAGGCAAGGTCAGATTATTGAACATGGTGGGACTAATGGTCTTACGTGTCTTTATTTCTCTAAGGTATATAACAGGTAAAACAGATGAGCTTAGAGCCTGGATTATTACATGCGACAACAATGTAGTAGGCAGTAGAGAAACAGGGCAGGACTAGCAGCTCAATGTTCCAGGATTTAGATGAGGATTTAAAAGAGGTGGGGGTGTTACTGGTTAAGGACAATCTCACAACGACACTCAAGACTACATTTTGGAGGACTTCAAAGTTTGAGAGAAGATTTGTAGCGCGGGTGCTCGTTGTTTTGGTTCTGTTCAGTGCGCTGGGAATTTGTGTTGCAGACGTTTCATCCCCTGTCTAGGTGACAGCCTCAGTGCTTGGGAGCCTCCTGTGAAGCGCTTCTGTGACCTTTCCTCCGGCATTTGTAGTGGTTTGAATCTGCCGCTTTTGGTCGTCAGTTCCAGCTGTCCGCTGCAGTGGTCAGTATATTGGGTCTGGGTCGATGTGCTTATTGATTGAATCTGTGGAAGAGTGCCATGCTTCTAGGAATTTCCTGGTTGTTCTCTGTTTGGCTTGTCCTATAATAGTAGTGTTGTCCCAGTCGAATTCATTTTGCTTGTCATCTGCGTGTGTGGCTACTAAGGATAGCTGGTCGCATCGTTTCGTGGCTCGTTGGTGTTCATGGATGCGGATCGTTAGCGGTCTTCCTGTTTGTCCTATGTAGTGTTTTGTGCAGTTCAATGTAATGTACAAAATCCCACAGATTCAATCAATAAGTACATCGACCTGGACCCAATATACCGACCACTGCAGCAGACAGCTGGAACTGACAACCGGAAGCGGCAGATTCAAACCACTACAAATGCCGGAGGAAAGGTCACAGAAGCGCTCC
>NW_025194027.1:0-867 GCF_004010195.1 Chiloscyllium plagiosum | reverse complement strand
GAATTTAATTCAGATAAATGCAAGGTGCTGCATTTTGGGAAAGCAAATCTTAGCAGGATTTATACACTTAATGGTAAAGTCCTAGGAGTGTTGCTGAACAAAGAGTACTTGGAGTGCAGGTTCATAGCTCCTTGAAAGTAGAGTTGCAAGTAGATAGGATAGTAAAGAAGGCGTTTGGTATGCTTTCCTTTATCGGTCAGAGTATTGAGTACGGGAGTTGGGAGATCATGTTGAGGCTGTACAGGACATTGGTTAGACCACTGTTGGAATATTGCATGCAATTCTGATCTCCTTCCTATCGGAAAAATGTTGTGAAACTTGAAAGGGTCCAGAAAAGATTTACAAGGATGTTGCCAGGGATAGAGGATTTGAGCTGTAGAGAGAGGCTGAACAGGCTGGGGTTGTTTTCCCTGGAGCGTCGGAGGCTGAGGGGTGATCTTATCGAGATTTACAAAATTATGAGGAGCATAGATATGATAAATAAACAAAGTCTTTTCCCTGGGAAGGGGGAATCCAGAACTAGAGGGTATAGGTTTAGGGTGAGGGGGGAAAGGTATAAAAGAGACCTAAGGGACAACTTTTTCACACAGAGGGTGGTATGTGTATGGAAAGAGCTGCCAGAGGAAGTGGTGGAGGCTGGTACAATTGCAACATTTAAAAGGCATTTGGATGGGTATATGAATAGGAAAGGTTTGGAGGGATATGGGCCGGGTGCTGGCAAGTCGAATTAAATTGGGTTGGGATAACCGGTCAGCATGGATAAGTGGGACCGAAGGGTCTGTTTCCGTGCTGTACATCTCTATGCCTCTATGTTAAAGCTGTACTAAACTTTAGTTACGTCATATCTGGAATATTGAGTGCAGTTTT
>NW_025194026.1:3337-4000 GCF_004010195.1 Chiloscyllium plagiosum | reverse complement strand
TGTCTGTTGTATTGTTGTGATGATAACAATACTTATAATATCTAAAAAATATTTTAAATTTCTGCTTGAGAGCTGAAAGCCTTTTTAGATCTTAAGCTTAGTCATAGAGTCATAGAATTATTGAACCCTACAGTGTGGAAGCGACTGTTCGGCTCATTGAGTTTATACTGACCCTCCAAAGAGCATCTTAGTTAGAACCACCCCCCTACCCTATCCCTGTAACCCTGCATTTCATAGAGTCATAGAGATGTACAGCATGGAAACAGACCCTTTGGTCCAACCCGTCCATGCCGACCAGATATCCCAACCCAATCTACTCTCACCTGCCAACATCCAGCCCATATCACTCCAAACACTTTCTATTCATATACCCATCCAAATTCTTCTTAAATGTTGCAATTGTACCAGTCTCCACCACTTCCTCTGGCAGCTCATTCCATACACGTCCCACTGTCTGTGTGAAAAAGTGGCCCTGTAGGTCTCTTTTATATCTTTCCCCTCTCACCCTAAACCTATGCCCTCTAGTTCTGGACTCCCCAACCCCAGGGAAAAGACTTTGTCTATTTATCCTATCCATGCCCCTCATAATTTTGTAAACCTCTATAAGGTCACCCCTCAGCCTCCGACGCTCCAGGGAAAACAGCCCCAGCCTGTTCAGCCTCT
>NW_025194026.1:0-2829 GCF_004010195.1 Chiloscyllium plagiosum | reverse complement strand
TCACACTCAGTCCCAGTGTATCACTGACTCCGGGCTCACACTCAGTCCCTTTGTATCACTGATCCCAGGCTCACATTCAGTCCCAGTGTATCACTGACTCCGGGCTCACACTCAGTCCCTTTGTATCACTGATCCCAGGCTCACATTCAGTCCCAGTGTATCACTGACTCCGGGCTCACACTCAGTCCCTTTGTATCACTGATCCCAGGCTCACATTCAGTCCCAGTGTATCACTGACTCCGGGCTCACACTCAGTCCCTTTGTATCACTGATCCCAGGCTCACATTCAGTCCCAGTGTATCACTGACTCCGGGCTCACACTCAGTCCCTTTGTATCACTGATCCCAGGCTCACATTCAGTCCCAGTGTATCACTGACTCCGGGCTCACACTCAGTCCCAGTCTGTCACTGACTCTGGGCTCATACTCAGTCCCTGTGAATCACATACTCCCGGCTCAAACTCAGTCCCAGTGCATCACTGACTCGAGGCTCATGCTCAGTCCCAGTGAATCGCATACCCCCGGCTCACACTCAGTCCCAGTGTATCACTGACTCCGGGCTCACACTCCGTCCCACTGTTCCAATTACCCCAGACTCTAACTCAATCCAACTCTATCACTGACTCTGTGCTCACACTCAGTCCTTGTGCAACACTGACCATGGTCTCACACACAGTCCCAGTGTATCACTGACCCCAGGCTCACACTCAGTCCCAGTGTATCACTGACCCTGGGCTCACACTCAGTCCCAGTGTATCACTGACCTTGGGTTCACACCTAGTCCCAGTGTATCAGTCTGCCCAGGCTCACATGCAGTCCCAGGGTATCATTGACCCCAGGCTCGCATTTCGTCCCAGTGAATCAATGACCCTGGGCTCACACTCAGACCCAGGGTATCACTGACCCCGGGCACACACTCAGTCCCAGTGTATCACTGACTCCGGGCTCGCAAACCGTCCCTGTGTATCACTGAGACTGGGCTCACACTCAGTCCCAGTGTATCACTGTCTCCGGGCTCACAATCTGTCCCAGTGTATCGCTGTCTCCAGGCTCACACTCAGTCCCAGTGTATCACTGATCCCAGGCGCACACTCAGTCCCAGTGTATCACTGAATCCGGGCTCACACTCAGTTCCATTGTATCACTGATCGCAGGCTCACATTCACGCCCAGTGTATCACTGACTCCGGGCTTACGCTCAGTCATAGTGAATCACATACCCCCGGCTCATACTCAATCCCAGTGTATCACTGACTCTGGGCTCACAATCAGTCCCAGTGAATCACATACCCTGGCTCACACTCAATCCCAGTAAATCACTGACTCCGGGCTTACGCTCAGTCACAGTGAATCACATACTCCCGGCTCACACTCAATCCCAGTGTATCACTGACTCCGGGGTCACAATCAGTCCCAGTGAATCACATACCCCCAGCTCACACTCAGTCCCAGTGAATCACTGACCATGGACTCACACTCAATCCCAGTGTATCATTGACACTCAGTCTCAGTACATCACTCAGTTCACACTCAGTCTCAGTACATCACTGATCCGGGCTCACAATCAGTCCCAGTGAATCACTGAACACGGACTCACACTCAGTCCCAGTGTATCACTGACTCCGGGCTCACACTCCGTACCAGTGTATCACTGACTCCGGGCTCACGCTCAATCCCAGTGTATCACAGTCTCCGGGCTCGCAAACCGTCCCAGTGTATCACTGAGACTGGGCTCACACTCATTCCCAGTGTATCACTGATCCCAGACTCACACTCAGTCCCAGTGTGTCACTGATCCCAGGCGCACACTCAGTCCCAGTTTATCACTGACTCCAGGCTCACATTCAGTCACAGTGTATCACTGTCTCCGGGCTCACACTCAGTCCCAGTGAATCACATACCCCCGGCTCACACTCAATCCCAGTAAATCACTGACTCCAGGCGTACACTCAGTCACAGTGAATCATTTACACCGGGGGTCACACTCAGACCCAGTTTATCACTGATCCGGGCTCACAATGAGCCCCAGTGAATCACTGACCACGGACTCACACTCAATCCCATTGTATCACTGACTCCGGGATCACACCCAAGCCCAGTTTATCACTGACTCCGGACTCACAGTCCCAGTGTATCACTGTCTCCAGGCTCACCCTCAGTCCCAGTGAATCACATACCCCTGGTTCACACTCAGTCCCAGTGTATCACTGACTCCGGGTTGACACTCAGTCCCAATGAATTACTGACCATGGACTCACACTCAATCCCAGTGTATCACTGACTCCGGGCTCACACTCAGTCCCAGTGAATCACTGACCATGGATTCACACTCGATCCCAGTGTATCACTGACTCCGGGCTCACGCTCAGTCCCAGTGAATCACATACCCACGGCTCACACTTAGTCCCAGTGTATCACTGACTCCGGTCTCACACTCAGTCACAGTGTATCACTGACTCCGGGCTCACACTCAGTCCCAGTGAATCACTGACCACAGACTCACACTCAATCCCACTGTATCACTGACTCCGGGCTCACACTCAGTCCCAGTGTATCACTGACTCTGGACTGACACTCAGTCCCAGTGTATCACTGACTCCGGGCTCACACTCAGTCCCAGTCTTTCACTGATCTCAGTCACTGGCCCCGGACTCAAACTCTCTCCAAGTATATCACGGACCCTGGGCTCACACTCAGTCCTTGTGCAACACTGACCATTGTCTCACACTCAGTCCTCGTGTATCACTGTGCCCAGGCTCACACGCAGTCCCAGTGTATCACTGACCCCAGGCTTACACTCAGTCCCAGTGTATCACTAATCCCAGCTCACA
>NW_025194025.1:0-4000 GCF_004010195.1 Chiloscyllium plagiosum | reverse complement strand
TGGACAACACTCACTAAACAGTCAATGTGCTAACAACCAATTTAAGTCGATTTCATGATGTGGCCTATTTATATTTATGCTAGAAGCAACACAGGGACCGATTCTCAAGCAAAAGGAATATTTTTCAAGTCTTTTGTGCTTTTTTTTTAATTACCTGTTAACTTGGGAAGCTTTTCACTTCCTGATGCTTTCTTCATGAAAATGCCTCAGCCAGTCAGAGTTGCCAACCTTTTCCTGATAGCATAAATTTTTGTGATCGATTGAAATTTGGCATTCTTGTGTTTGTCCTAATGAGTGCGAAATGAAAAGCTTTGGCAACATGTCTTTCTGATCAGCAATAGTCATGTTCTGTATCGCCAAGAAAATTAAATGTCTGCATGGATTTTATTAATAGGTGGGGAGCTGAGTGTCTGTATATGCCAGACACCCTTAGTCAAAGGAAGAGTTAATTATAACTTATGACGTATAACTTCTTGATTTTGCAGATTCTTCAACAATATGTGTCCTGAAAAGGCAAAACAAATTAAGGATTCCTCCGTCAGTGGTTTCTGTCACTTTGTCTGGCTGATAATGGGAACAAAAGATGTTTCTCTCACCGATGAGTTTGTGTTGCATTGAGCTAGTATTGTTTAGAAGGCAGATTTCCACTGCCACTTTGTTGAGGAAGCTGCCCTCATCTCTAAGAAAAAAAGAATCACTCATCAGGGCACAATGAATTCAATCTTCCCACAATTTTCATATGTTCCTCGGCTTGTTTACAATGGCATTCGATAAGGTTCCACACTGTGACTGAGGACACACTTCATGATCAGGGGACATAAGGAAGAATGGACCATTATTTGGCTATGACTAAAGATCAGACACTATGGGCTTCAGGTGGTTACTCGCACGTGGACCGTGCTGGGATCATGTTGTTAACAATTTACAGAAAGGATTTTAACTTGAGGACACAAGGACAAATTCAAAATTGTTTTAGAATACCAAATTATGTGCTTGCAGTTAGTACAGAGGAGGCTTCCAATCAAATGCATTCATTGACATTAACAGATTTACAGAATGGGTGTGATTAGAAAGTGGATTTCAATAGACAAAAGTGGAATTTCTTGTGGATCTTCAGAATCCTCAGCCCACGGGTGAAAGGTAAAACATTAATCCTGTCCCTCTGTCTATCCAAGCCTGAGATTGATGGTTTTTCCTTCTGAGGGGAAAGTACAAAAGGTTTAGGAGCAATGGCAGAAAAGCAGCATTGATGTGAAAGATCAGCCGTGATATATTGAATGTTGGAGCAGGCTCAAAAAGCTCAATGTTCTTTTTTTAAGAATGGAAGACATAGGATCAGATGTAGGCCATTCAGCCCATCGATTGTGCTCTGCCATTCAATAAGATCATGGCTGATCAGGTAGTCCTCAACTCCACTTTCCTGCTTTATCCCCATAACCTTTGGTTTCTTGCTGATTAAAAATCTGTCTGTCTCAGCCCTGAATACACTAAACTATCCAGCCGGAGATGAAGAATTCCACAGATTCAGTACCCTCTGAGAGAAGAAATTCTTCCTCATCTCTGTCTTAAATGGATGACCCCTTACTCTGGGATAAAGCCCCGCTGGTCTAATAGTCTCTTAAAAGAGGAAACAACTTCTCCACATCCATTCTGTGAAGCCCCATAAGAATCTGGTTTGCTTCAATAAGGTCCATTCTCATTCTTCCAAATTCCAACGAGTACATGCCTAACCGACTTAAAAGTCTCTTCATAAGAAAATCTCATAGCTAGAATCAAACCTAATACATCTTCTCTGGACTGCTTCCAATGCCAATATATCTTTCCATAGAAAAGGGAAACAAAACTGTGGTCTAACTACTGCCTTGTGTAGCTTTAGCAAGACCTCCTTGGCTTTATACCCCATTCTCTTTGAAATAAAGCCCAACATTCCATTTGCTTAACCTCTGAACTTGGATGCTGGCATTTGTTGCGATTAATGCACACGGACTCCCAAATCCCTCTGCGCTGCAACTTTTTGGAGTCTTTCCCCACTTAAACAACAGTTAATTATTGCGGTGAAGAGCATTTATCCAACATTACATTACATTTGCCAAGTTTTTGCCCACTCTCTTAACCTGTCAATATCCCTCTGTAAACTCTGTGTGCCATCCTCCCCACTTGCCTTCCCACCTATCTTTATGTCAGCCACAACCTGACAATAGTACATTCACTTTCCTCATCCAAGGCCGTCATATATATTAGAAGTAATTATGGGCCCAGCACCAACCCCTCTGGTGCTCCATCGGCTGCACTCCACCACATTTCTTACGTTCTTAGGTTACATCATTGAAGTTAGACAAATAGTAGGTGAAGAAGCTAGTGCTGAGCAGAAACGCTGCCATGGACATGTCGGGCTGAATGGCCCATTCCTGGGTTATAAAGTATCCAAGGAACAGCCACACATTTGGTTAATTTTAAGCAGTTCGTGACTGAAGGTATTGAACTGGAAACTTTGGCAATGGATTCCGTAATCCTCAATTCCCAATGCTGTCCTCTCTCAGTCTCTTTTCCTTAAAATAACAATAGCAGAAAAAAACACAGGTTCAGCAGGTAGGTTGACATAACTCATATTGCTGATGAAGGGCTTTTGCCCGAAACGTCGATCTTCCTGCTCCTCAGATGCTGCCTGACCTGCTGTGCTTTTCCAGCATCACTCCCACACCGACCCTCCCTGATTCATCCAGGTCTCTCCAAATGCAGACACGTTCTGTCCCTCTTCTTAATAACTTCCCCACCACCAAAGTGAGACTGAATGGCCTGGAATTTCCAGGACTATCCCTTCTGGCCCTGTTTAATCATGGGACAATGTTGATCCCCCTCCAGCTTTCACACTGAAACTATCCCAATTAATATTTGATAGTTCAAATCCTTTTCTATCACTGCCTTATTACTATCCCACTTCTCTGAAAAGTGGTTATGAATGTAATCCTCTCCCTCTCCCTGACTGTGCAGGGGGGGGGGGGGGGGGGAGTCTGCAGTACATACTCAACAGTGTTTTTGCCCCTTTTCTGTCTTTACTTTTACCCATAAGGCCTCATTTAATGATCCATGCAATGACTTATCCTCACAGCTAGCATTGGTTCCTTGACCAATATCACATCACAATGCTCCTCCATCTTCTAGGAGAAAGGGAGTGCTGCAGATGCTGGAGATCAGAGTCAAAGAGTGTGTTGTTGGAAAAGCACAGCAGGTCAGGCATCTTGTAGTCTCCTCTGTACCTTGTCTGAATACCCAGGAAGGTTCAGCTGCCAGTCCTGTCCACTTTTCCATCTTAGTCAGACATAGCTATGTGTTATTATAGCCCCATGTGCCCTAAACTTATTGTCTTATTCCTCAGGCTCTTTTTTCCAGCAACACATTTCCATCTCTGATCTCCAGCATCTGCAGACCTCACTTTCTCCCCTATGTGGTATTATAGCCCCATGTGCCCTAAACTTATTGTCTTATTCCTCAGGCTCTTTGCATTAGAATATATTCCATGTGTCCTTGTTAAACTCACCTTTTCCTTACCTAGTCCTTGCTTCCACTGCTGTCCACACTCATTTCTTCATGTTTTAACTTTGAACTCCATCTCAGCTTCAGTTCCTCTGAATTACTCATCAGGATTCCATGTCCTTGCCAATCCAGTTTAAACACCCCCACAGCATTAACCAACCTCCCCACTAGGCTGTTAGTCATCCCCCTGTTGAGATATAACTCATACAGTTCCTACCGCGCCCCCCCCCCCCAGAAATAGTCCCTGTGTCTCAGGAGTCCCTGTGTCTCAGGAATTAAAAGCTCCTTCCCCCCCACCCCGCCCTGCACCAGCCATATATTCACACTCTGTCCTGCTATTCCTACATTCATTGCCATACGGCACTG
Organism: Chiloscyllium plagiosum; assembly: GCF_004010195.1. NCBI lineage: Eukaryota > Metazoa > Chordata > Chondrichthyes > Orectolobiformes > Hemiscylliidae > Chiloscyllium > Chiloscyllium plagiosum. The sequence continues at coordinate 100 of NW_025194025.1, read as the reverse complement.
GCAGTAATCTAGAGACTGTTACCTTTCAAATCCTGCTTTTTGATTTCAACTTTAACTCCCAAAATGCTGATTCCAAGACCTCATTTCTCTTCCTTCCTCT
>NW_025194024.1:0-4000 GCF_004010195.1 Chiloscyllium plagiosum | reverse complement strand
ACTGGGCACTGAAAAAGAACCGTCTTACATCACAAAGTGCAGCATCACAGGCTCAGAAAATCAATTCCAATCATGGAATCTTTAATAATTACACAGAGTTCTGATCTCACAGACTGTGCCCCCCACCGGTCTGCGTTGTGAGATTGTCACAGTGTGCTGTATTAGGGTGGCACAGTGGCTCAGCAGTTAGCACTGCTGCCTCACAGCGCCAGAGACCCAGGTTCGATTCTACCCTGTTTGTCCATTCTCCCTACATCTGTGTGAGTTTGCTCCCACAGTCCAAAGATGAGCAGGCTAATGGATTGGGCAAGAGAAATGCATGATTACAGGGATGAGGGAGGGAGAGTAGGACTGGGTGGGATGCTCTTCGGTTGGTCAGTTTGGACCCGATGGGCTGAATGTTATATATGAGGTGAATAGCGAATGTCTTTTCCCGAAGATGGGGCAGTCAAGACTAGGGGTCATATTTTTAAAGTGAGCAGGGAAAGATTTTAAAAAGACAGGAGGGACAACATTTTTACCCAGACAGTGGCTTCTATATGGAACTAACTTCCAGCGGAAGTGGTGGATGCAATTACAATTACAATGTTAATAAGATGTTTGGATATGTACATGAATAAGAAAGATTTGGAGGGATATGGGCCAAGCACAGGTGGGCGGGACTAATTTAGTTTGGGAACATGATTGGTGTGGACAACATTGATTACAAGGATCTTTTTCCACGTGTATGACTCTACGACATGGAATTACAGTGGGAAAAAGTTCAGGACACACTGCTTTTCACTACCTGACAGACCTAGAGATGGTATCTTCTGATTTTTCGAAAAGCCACACCTGAAACTCCGGATTCCCTTTCTGTTGCTGATTAATATACTGGGTATTGACACTACTTTTCTGTTTTATTTTGAATAATTTCTCTTAAATTATATTTGTCCGGTGAAGGTCACCTGTGTCATATCTTGACTGGGAGGCTGTGACCAACCTATCCCAATGATGCACTGCCAATAGCATTTCACAGTGAACAGTTTGCATAGCATACATTTTGTATAGTGAACAGTTTGCACAGTGTATAGTTTGTGCAGTGAACAGTTTGCACAATGTACAGTTTGCACAGTGTACAGTTTGTACAGTGTACAGTTTGCACAGTGTACTGTTTGCAATGAAACGTTTGCACAGTGTACAGTTTGCACAGTGTACTGTTTTTAGTGAAACGTTTGCACAGCATACAGTTTGCACAGTGTACAGTTTGTACAGTGTACTGTTTGCACAGTGTACAGTTTGTACAGTATACTGTTTGTATAGTGAACAGTTTGCAGTGAACAGTTTGCACAGTATACAGTATGCACAGTGTACAGTTTGCACAGTGTACAGTTTGCAGTATACTGTTTGCACAGTGTACAGTTTGCACAATGTACTGTTTGCAGTGAACAGTTTGCACAGTGTACAGTTTGCACAGTGTACAGTTTGTATAGTGAACTGTTTGCACAGTATACAGTTTGCACAGTGTACAGTTTGTATAGTGAACTGTTTGCACAGTATACCATTTGCACAGTGTACAGTTTGTACAATGTACTGTTTGCAGTGAAAACTTTGCACAGTGTACCGTTTATACAGTGTACAGTTTGCACAGTGTACAGTTTGCAGTGTGCCATTTGGACAGTGTACTGTTTGCACAGAGAACATTTGCATTGTATACTGTTTGCACAGTGTACACTTTGTATAGTGAACAGTTTGCACAGTGTACAGTTTGTATAGTGAATACTTTGCACAGCGTACAGCTTGTATAGAGAATACTTTGCACAGTGAACATTTGCATTGTATACAGTTTGCACAGAGTACACTTTGTATAGTGAACAGTTTGCACAGTATACAGTTTGTATAGTGAATAGTTTGCACAGTGTACAGTTTATACAGTGTCCAGATTGTATAGTGAACAGTTTGCACAATGTACACTTTGCACAATGTCCAGTTTGTATAGTGAACAGGTTGCACAGTGTACAGTTTTTACAGTGTACACTTTATACAGTGTACAGTTTGCACAGGGTACAGTATGCACAGTGTACAGTTTATACAGTGTACAGTTTATACAGTGTATAGTTTGCACAGTGTACAGTTTGTATAGTGAATAGTTTGCACAGTATACAGTTTGTATAGTGAATAGTTTGCACAGTATACAGTTTGTATAGTGAATACTTTGCACAGTGAACATTTGCATTGTGTACAGTTTGCACAGAGTACACTTTGTATAGTGAACAGTTTGCACAGTATACAGTTTGTATAGTGCATAGTTTGCACAGTGTACAGTTTGCACAGTGTACAGTTTATACAGTGTCCAGATTGTATAGTGAACAGTTTGCACAATGTACAGATTATACAGTGTACAGTTTGTATAGTGAACAGTTTGCACAGTGTACAGATTGCAAAGTGTACAGTTTGCACAATGTACAGGTTGCATAGTGCACAGTTTGCAAAATGTACAGTTTGTATCGTGAACAGTTTTCACAATGTACAGTTTGCACAGTGTACAGTTTACACAGTGTACAGTTTGTATAGTGAACAGTTTGCAGTGAACAGTTTGCACAGTATACAGTATGCACAGTGTACAGTTTGCACAGTGTACAGTTTGCACAGTGTACAGTTTGCAGTATACTGTTTGCACAGTGTACTGTTTGCAGTGAAAAGTTTGCACAGTGTACAGTTTGCACCGTGTACAGTTTGCACAGTGTACAGTTTGCAGTATACTGTTTGCACAGTGTACTGTTTGCAGTGAAAAGTTTGCACAGTGTACAGTTTGCACCGTGTACAGTTTGTATCGTGAACAGCTTGCGGGGTGTACAGTTTGCACAGTATACAGTATGCACAGTGTATAGTTTGCACAATGTATAGTTTGCACAGTATACTGTTTGCACAGTGTACAGTTTGTACAATGTACTGTTTGCACAGTGTGTACTGTTTGCAGTGTACAGTTTGCACAGTGAACAATTTGCTCAGTATACAGTTTATACAGTGTACAGTTTGCACAGTGTACAGTTTGTATAGTGAACAGTTTGCAAAGTATACCATTTGCACAGTGTATACAGTGTACAGTTTGCACAATGTACAGTTTGAATAGTGAACAGTTTGCACAATGTCCAGTTTGCACAGTGTACAGTTTATACAGTGTACAGTTTGTATAGTGAATAGTTTGCACAGTGTACAGTTTGCAAAGTGTACAGTTTGTATTGTGAACAGTTTTCACAATGTACAGTTTGCAGTGTACAGTTTATACAATGTACAGTTTGTATAGTGAATAGTTTGCACAGTGTACAGTTTTCACAGTGTACAGTTTGTATAGTGAACGTAGCCCACAAACCCACCAACACACTAAAACAGCAGCTAATGAACTTGAAAAACCCTCTGCAGACAACAAGCAAAATTAATGTCATTTACAAAATAGTGCAAGTGTAACAAACACTACATTGGACAAACAGGCAGAAAACTAGCCACCAGGATACAGGAACATCAACTAGCCACAAAACGACATGACCCTCTCTCACTGTATGTAAGAATACTAGATAAGGAAGGACACAACACATCCATCCTAGGTCAAGCTGAACAGAAACACGCACGAGAATTTCTAGAAGCATGGCATTCCAACCAGAACTCTATCAACAAGCACATTGACTTGGACCCCATTTACCACCCCCTGAGAAAAAGAATAGCAAATGACATCACCAACCTAAGGAAACCCAAACATATAAATAGAAAGCAGGAAACATCAGCAGTGCTTTGTCCGGAGGTTCACAGAAGATGTTACCACAGAAAATGAACCTTCCAGCTCAGTGAGCAAACCTACATCCAGAACCTCAACCTGAGCTACAAATCTTCTCAAAACGTGCTCATCCAATTCCCTTTTTGAAGATGCTGGAGATCTAAAATAAAAATAGTGTTGGAAAAACTCGAGGGGTCCGGCAGCATCTGAGTAGTGAGAAACAGAGTTAATGCTTCAAATCCATTTTTT
>NW_025194023.1:3538-4000 GCF_004010195.1 Chiloscyllium plagiosum | reverse complement strand
AGTTGGCCTTAGAAGTTAAAGAGGAGGACCTCAAAGGTAGTGATCTTGGCATTATTACCTGTGCCTCAAGCTAGCCATTCTAGAAATAGGCAGGATGAATACGTGGCGTGAGGGATGATGTAGGAGGGAAGGGTTTAGATTTGTTGGACATTGGGACCAGTTCTGGGGAAGGTGGAACTATTACAAAATGGACGGTCTACAGCTGAACCGGACTGGAACCAATGCCCTTGGGAGTTTTTGCGACTGCTGTTGGGGAGGTTTTAAACTAATGTGGCAGGGGGCTGGGAACCAGAGGAGAAGACCAGTCGACAGCGAAGTGACAACTGGAGACTGTAAGAATCATGAAGATAGCAGTAATAAGGGGAAGAGTAGGCAGAGAGCAGAAGAACACAAAATAACTGGTGGCCTGAAGTGCATCTACTTTAATGCAAGGAGTATAGTGTGTAAGGCAGATGAACTTAG
>NW_025194023.1:0-3427 GCF_004010195.1 Chiloscyllium plagiosum | reverse complement strand
GAGCAGTCATTAGCAAATAGAATAAAGGAGAACCCTAAAGTTTTCTATTGGTATATGAGGAATGAAAGGATGATTAGGGTAGGAATATGGCTAGTTAAAGACAGAAGTGTGGACCGTGTAGAGATCGGAAAGGTGCTCACTCGGGAAAAGGAGGAGAAGAATGAGGTACGAGATATTGTACTAGAAAGGATCGAGGTTAGTTACGCACAGGTGTTATCAATTCTAGAAGGAGTGAAGGTAGACAAGTCCCCTATGGCGGGTGGGATTTATCTGAGGATTCTCTGGGGAGCTAAGTCGGAGATAATAGAGCTTTTAGCTTTGATATTTGGGTCGTCATTGTCTACGGGTTTAGTACCTGAGGACTGGAGGATTGCAAATATTGTGCCCTTGTTCAAGAAGGGCAGCAGATATGACCCATGTAATTATAGACCAGTGAGCCTTACTTCTGTTGTAGGAAAGGTTTTGGAAAGGATTATGAGAGATAAGATTTATATTCAGCTAGCAAACAACAATTTGATTTGGATAGTCAGCATGGTTTCGTCAAGGGCAGGTCGCGTCTCACAAACCTCATTGAACTTTTTGAGAAAGTGACCAAGAATGGAGATGAGAGTAAGGTAGTTGACGTGGTATGCTTGGACTTCAGTAAAGCCTTTGAAAAGGTTCCACATGGTAGGCTGATGTCGAAAATGCAGAGGCAGAGAATTGAGGGTGATATAGCAGTTTGGATTGGAAACTGGCTTTCTGGAAGAAGGCAGCGAGTGGTGGTTGATGGAAGATATTCAGTCTGGAATCCAGTTACTAGTGGTGTACCACAAGGATCAGTTTTGAGACCATTGCTCTTTGTCATTTTTCTAAATGACTTAGACGCAGGCATAGGTGGATGGAATAATAAATTTGCAGATGACACTAAAGTCGGCGGAGTAGTGGACAGTTTGGAAGAATGTTACAGGTTGTAGGAGGACTTGGATAAACTGCACAATAGGGCTGAGAGGTGGCAAATGGAGTTCAATGCAGCTAAATGTGAGGTGATGCACTTTGGGAAGAATAACGGGATGGAAGAGTACTTGGTCAATGGAAAGATTCTTGGTAGTGTGGATGTGCAGAGGCGTCTTGTGGTCCATATGCATAGATCTTTGAATGTTGCCACCCAGGTGGATAGTGGTGTTAAGAAGGCATACTGTGCGTTAGGTTTCATTGGTAGAGGGATTGAGTTCCGGAACCGCAATATCATGCTGCAACTATACAAAACGCTGGTGCAGCCGCACTTAGAATATTGTGCACAGTTCTGGTCGCCACGTTACAAAACGATGTGGAAGCATCGGAAAAGGTGCAGAGGAGATTTACCAGGATGTTGCCTGGTCTGAAGTGAAGGTCTTTTGAGGGAAGGTAGAGAGACTTGTGTCTGTTCTCATTGGAAAGAAGAAGGCTTAGGGGAGATTTGATAGAGACATACAAGATGATCAGAGGATTAGATAGAGTAGACAGAGAAAGACTTTTTCCTAGGATGATAACGTCAGCTTGAACGAGCGGACACAACTATAAATTGAGGGGTGATAGATTTAAGACAGGTGTCAGAGGCATTTTCTTTACGCAAAGAGTCGTAGGGGTGTGGAATACCCTACCTGTTAAGATAGTCACCTCAGCCACATTCGGGAGATTTAAACAATCCTTAGGTCAGTACATGGACAATTTTGGGATAGTGTAGGGAGAAAAGCTGAGAATAGCTTACAGGTCAGCACAAAATCGAGGGCCGAATTGTCTGTTCTGTGCTGTATTGTTCTATGTTCTATGTTCTATATTCCACCCCTATCTACCCATGGACTCTAATATTCCTCACTCGCCTGTATTTAACAATGTCAAACTTGTTCTGAAAATTCAAATGCTCCACACTCATTGGTTCTCAATTGCCAATGTCACAGCGGATAATCTCCACAAACCCCAGCGGGTTTATCAAGCTCATTTCGCTTTCCAGAATCTACACCAACTCTAAAAATCATATCGTTGTTCTCCAAGTGTCCAGTTGTCACCTACCTTATAAAATGTTCCAATGATTTTTTTTTATCACAGCTTTTATTAAGCAATCCAGCGGCCGAGTTGAGGTGAACCCGGGAGACTACAGCTAAGGTAAGAGTTTTTTTCAAAATTACTTACCTGTAGCGGGCATCGGTGTTTTGTTTTCTCTCTCCTTCACAGAAAGAGCGGGAGCAGCAGAGGGGCAGCCGGGAAGGAGAACTGTGAGTATAAATACTCACTGTTTCACCACTTTTATTAAGCAATCCAGTATCGAGTTTCCTGTGTTCTCTCTCTGTCCTGTTTCAAATATTATGCTGACAATAGCTGCTTCCCAGCCTGCAGGATCCTTTCCAGAATCTAACCAGCTTTAAAGAATAATCCGTCATTCTTTCACTAGCTCTGTTGCCGTCTCCTCACTACTCAGCATGGAGCTCATCAGATGCAGAATATTAGCACCTTCCGTTCAATGAGATTTTCATAGACATGCGTTTTAATAATTCTAATTTCCTATTACACCAGTCACTCTGTTTCCTAATTAGTTTCTGTACCTTCCCCTGTGGAGGCAGAACCAATGTATTTCTCTCAGCGGGCAGATGGCTTCTGTCAGCTCGTGATACATCGGAGGACTGCACTCCGGAGATGATGGATACGTCACCCACTCCAGACTGGAAAGTCCCAGAATCAATCCAGTTCACTTCATGGTGAGAGTCAACAGTCTTGTCCCTGGTGTGAGGCTACAGGTTATACCGAAGGAGGGGACACAGCCCAGTGACCACCACATATTTGAAACAGACTGGTTTCACACTTTCCACTTGTAATGGGTCCAGCTTAGTCAAATGTTCCGGTAAATCACAGAGATGATATAGAATTGGCCTGCCCCAACATGTTAACAGAGCTTCCCTTCGGTGTTGTCTCAGCTCCATTTGTTTCTCATGGGCTCCGACATTCTGTAAATGCAGTGTCCAGAGTGTGTTCACCAGTCCCTTGGTCTCCCTGAATGAACCCAGCAGCTGACAATACAAACCCAGGAACACTATGCACAGAGTCTCCACTGACTTTTTACTGACGGCAGCAAGTCAACTCCCCACACCCAGGGTACACCCATTCAGTGTTGAAAATGCCTCCCTCAACTCAGTTGCTCTTCCTGGCTGAGAAAACCGTTGCATCTCTGCCCAGTCCAACAGTTCCTCCCTCCAAAGAAGCAGTTGACAGTGTAATGTTACATTTCTCTGTATCCCAGCAACTATAACAGCTGCATCAGTATTGTCGTTGGAGTTGACCATCACACTCAAAAAAGAAGAGACATAGAAGGAATTCAACTCACTTTAAACAGCGACATCCCGTAGTGGAAGTGATATTCAGGAAAAGGGGAAATGTTAGAGTAACCTCACATTCTATTATCCTTCCTGTTCAT
>NW_025194022.1:2584-4000 GCF_004010195.1 Chiloscyllium plagiosum | reverse complement strand
AAAATGCCTTTGCAAACCATATGAGCTTTAGAATCTTGGCTGCACATCTTATTTAAAATCTATTTTAAAATAAACATTTGGCCACGCAATTCACTCATCTCTCTCTTTTTTTGTAAAGCATGTACCAATAGAAAAGAATCTTCCAGACGGATACAAATCGTTGACCTTACCTGAAGCCAATCAAAATCAGAATGGCTCCACTTCCTGTCACTGCACTTTATGTTGTTTCCAAATGCCCCATCAAAATCACAGCATTGTTATGGCATAAAAGGTGACCATACAGTTCTCCGGTGACTGCTCTGTCTCTTTAAGTGAGTCTCATTACCTTGTGCCAATTGCCTGTTTTCTCCTCAGACTTTTGCATGCTATTTCTTTTGCAAATAACTATCCAATTCTGTCTTGAGTGTCTTAATTGAATCTGCCTAACCACATTGGCTTTGACAATAGAATTAAAGTTTTATTAAGCAAAAGAAATAAGGATAAAATAGAATGTACATATTAATGTTTACATTTAATATGCCTTCTGAGATTTTGAAAACACAGCAGAAATATAATCCCATTAATCCTAAAAAACTCCTTCACAGACCCTAAATGTATCCTTTGTGCAATACTACACCACACTCTTTGTCTAGTACTCAGTTCAAAATACATCTTGATAGGTTTAGCTTAATGATGACTTCAAATCCCAGTCTAGAAAATCTGATAACATTTTCTGGAGGTTTCATATATCTCCAATTAAATGTTGTTACCTTCAAACATGCTTGTCAGGGTTTTATCAAAACACTTCTGGTCTGGAACTAAGCATCCCTAAGTAATCAATTCTATACTCCTTTCTCCATTTCTCAACAGCACAATTTTGCACATCCATCTTCATCCAGGGACTTCTGCAGAACTGCCCAAAGTGAAAACAAAACAAAAATACTTCCTCCTCCCTCCCACCCCAAAAACTTTGGTTGTTACCTTTCATAGAGTCATAGAGATATACAGCATGGAAACAGACCCTTCGGTCCAATCCGTCCCTGCCAAACAGATATCCCAACCCAATCTTGTTCCACCTTCCAGCACCTGCTCCATATCCCTCCAAACCCTCCCTATTCATATACCAATCCAAATTCCTCTTAAATGTTGCAATTGTACCGGCCTCCACCACTTCCTCTGGCAACTCATTCCATACACGTACCACCTTCTGTGTGAAAAAGTTGCCCCTTAGGTCTCTTTTATATCTTTCTCCTCTCACCCTAAACCAATGCCTCCCAGTTCTGGACTCCCCGACCCCAGGGAAAAGACTTTGCTTATTTACCCTATCCACTCCTCTCATAATTTTGTAAACCTCTATAAGGTCACCCCTCAGCCTCTAACGCTCCAGGGAAAATAGCCCCGGACTCTTCCTATAGCTCAAATCCTCCAACCCTGGCA
>NW_025194022.1:0-1166 GCF_004010195.1 Chiloscyllium plagiosum | reverse complement strand
GAGAGAGGGGAGATCGAAAAAGAGAGGGGAGAAAGAAAGAGAGGGGAGAAAGAAAGAGAGGGGAGAAAGAAAGAGAGGGTGAAAGAAAGAGAGGGGAGAAAGAAAGGGGAGAAAAAGAGAGCGAGAGCGTGAGCGAGAGTCAAAAGAAAGAGAACGAACATCGGAGTGCGTCTGGGAGAACTAACAAACAGTGAAATTCACAACTAATTTTGGAGGAACCTGTTTGCCAGGATCAAGGATGTCTCAGAGAGGGTGCAGAATGTTCTCAAGGAGGAGAGGGGCCAGCAGGAGGTCATTGTACACATTGGAGCCAACGATATAGGAAGGGAAAAAGGTTGAGATTCTGAAGTTCGGAAGAAATTTAAAAAAGGAGTCTCCTGAGAGTAGTAATACCTGGGTTACCCCCGGTGCTAGGAGCTAGTGAGGGTAGGAATAGGAGGATAGATCAGATGAATACAATCGCTGAATAGCTAGTGTATGGGAGAAGGATTTACATTTTTGGATCACTGGAATCTTGGTTGGGGTAGAAGTGACCTGTACAAGGAGGATGGACTGCACCTAAATTGGAAGGGGACTAATACACTGGCAGGGAGATTTGCTGTACCTGCTCGGGAGGATTTAAACTAGTATGGTTGGGGGCGGGAAGAGACAGAGGGAGATAGTGAGAAAAGAGATCAATCTGAGACTGGTACAGTTGAAAACAGAAGCGAGTCAAACAGTCAAGGCAGGCAGGGACAAAGCAGAGAACAAGGTAGGACTGATAAATTGCATTTCTTTCAATGCAAGGGGCCTAGCAGGGAAGGCAGATGAATTCAGGGCATGGTTAGGAACATAGGACTGAGGTATCAGAGCAATTATAGAAACATGGCTCAGGGATGGACAGGACTGGCAGCTTATAGCTTATACAAATGCTAAGGGAGGCAAGAGAGGAGGGGAGTGGCGTTTTTGATAAAGGATAGAATTACAGCTGTACTGAGGGAAGATATTCCCAGAAATACATCCAGGGAAGTTATTTGGGTGGAACTGAGAAATAAGAAAGGGATGATCACCCTACTGGGATTGTATTATAGACCCCCTAATAGTCAGAGGGAAATTGAGAAACAAATTTGTAAGGAGATCTCATTTATCTGTAAGAATAATAGGGTGGTTATGATCAGGGATTTTAA
>NW_025194021.1:0-4000 GCF_004010195.1 Chiloscyllium plagiosum | reverse complement strand
AGAGCAAAGAAACAATCTATCCTATCCATACCTTACATATGCTTCCTTCTTTTTCTTAACCAAACCCTCAATTTCTTTAGTCACCCAGCATTCCCTATACCTACCAGTTTTTCATTTCACCCTGACAGGAATATACTTTCTCTGTATTCTTATCTCATTTCTGAAGGCTTTCCATTTTCCAGCTGTCCCTTTATGTGCGAACATCTGCCCCCAATCAGCTTTTGAAAGTTCTTGCCTGATACCATCAAAATTGGCCTTTCTCCAATTTAGAACTTCAACTTTTAGATCTGATCTATCCTTTTCCAACATTATTTTAAAACTAATAGAATTATGATCGCTGGCCCCAAAGTACTCCCCCACTGATACCTCAGTCACCTGCCGTGCCTTATTTCTCAAGAGTAGGTCAGGTTTTGCATCTTCAAGTAGGTACATCCACATACTGAATCAGAAAATTGTCTTGTAAACACTTAAATTCCTCCCCGTCTAAACCCTTAATAATATGGCAAACCCAGAGCAACCCACCCAGACCCATTCCCCTACATTCACCCCTTCACCTAACACCTACCATGGCCAATTCACCTAACCTGCACATTTGTGGGAGGAAACCGGAGCACCCGGAGGAAACCCACGCAGACACGGGGAGAATGTGCAAACTCTACACAGACAGTTGCCCGAGGCAGGAATTGAACCCGGGTCTCTTTTAATTTTATCTGTATTTTACCTGTAGTGTAAAAATAAGGTGTATTTTGCTTAAAGTCGAACAGTTTGACAAATTGAATTGCATCTGGAATACAACACCTTACACTTATCTTTAAAATGAGAAAAAAGTTAGGGTCTAGACAATCTTCTGAATATCTTTGGAGGGGATTTGGTCCAGTCCTTAACAGTTTTGACTATAAGATTAGGGAGGTAGATGTATTGATTCCAGGTGTTAGCGTGTTTCCAAGGAAATAAAAGCTAAAGTCTTGTTTATTTCCCAACACATCTTTTGCTTCAATATCAACAGAATTAATGTTTCTAACATTTTATCGACAGTAAAATTTAGACAAAGCTTCACTCTGCCCGTTTTGAACTTGGTTTTCACACCTGTAAAAACTCATGAATGAAGTCACTGATTGAAATTTATTTATAATTATGAAATTTACAACAATTTACTCTCAAACTGTACACAGGAAGACAAATCCAGGAACAAATTAAAAGCTGTGTGAGGACTTTTACATGTGAATAAGGAGGGAGCTATGTTCCCCACAGACATCACTCACTGCATGTTCCTGGTCCTTTTCAACAGGTTTAATAAGGACCGCTTTACAGATCTTTTTGGAAATTTCAATTACTAAAAATTCACTGACTAAACAAAAATGCAGCTACTGCGTATTTAGAAGGAACCGGTTGCCTGAGACGGGACTATGGAAATAACAGAGCAGTTAGAAATGGTGACTTTTCTCCAGACTGTAATAAAAGCAGATTTAACAGAGAACAGAGCTGCAGGCTAAAAATAAAATTGTTGGAAACTTGCAGGAGGTCAGTGGCTGAGCGAAAGAGACAGAAAAAGCTTTGGATCTCAGCTCTGATCTTATCATAGTCAGACTGCCAAAGGAAGGGTCACATTCAAAACCTTTCCCTTTGAAAACCAAGGGACCAGCTGATAGGTTCTGGCTTCATTTCAGATGTGTACTCTCTGCCTGCTTCCTTTCTGTTGAAGTAATTGGAGAAAGGCTGTCCCAAGTCCCATACTCTCACTGCACCCCCTCACAGACTTAAGGCACTCAACACTCACAACACACACATATACACTCCCTCACACTCACAACCCCCAACCCAGACAGACAGACACATACACACACACCCTTACAGACACACACTCCCACACGCACCCCCTCACAGACCTAAGGCACTCAACACTCACAACACACACACATACACTCCCTCACACTCACAACCCCCACCCCAGACAGACAAAGACCCACATGCACACATATATTTTGTGGGTGAATTTGTACTTGCAGGGTTACATTGTACTTTGCTCAAAAACTGCATGAATTCATGTAAAACTCTGATCTCACGTTTTAGATTAGAATCAATCTAAACATCAGGTCATAGACAGAGAACACAGGGGGCTAACACTTTCAACATATTGTCTAGCTATCACTCATTGTTAACAGCTAACCCGAGAATGCAACTTTTAAAAAAAGGTTTTGTGATTTACACATGAAAGAAGTGAAACTATCACGGTATTTGAACAGATGGAAGACTCAACACACACTCAAGGTATTTTTCAATGTATAATTTCAGTTACATCACACGGTAAATTTTTGTTATAAATTCTGTGTGTTAGGATTGAGCTCTCCACTACGACCTGATGAAGGAGCAGCGCTCCGAAAGCTAGTGCTTCCAATTAAACCTGTTGGACTATAACCTGGTGTTGTGTGAGAGAGATCGAGAGAGAGAGAGATCGAGAGAGAGAGAGATCGAGAGAGAGAGAGATCGAGAGAGAGAGAGCTCACAGACAAAGATGTGAAGACATGGATTGACAGGGAGGTTACCGCACTGACTAAACCCTAATTGCTTCCTGAGATTGAGAGTTGAGAATTCTCAGTGTTTGCATCAAGCTGATTTTTACAGTTAGCTAGCGCAGGAACCACTGCTAAGGCAGACTCGCACTCTGAGAAACGATGGGTTCAGGGTGCACTCTGGGACAAACCAGACCCTGGTGGGTTTGTACAACGGGTTAAGATTGAGATTTCTGATCAGAGGACAACTACGGGACGGTGTCAGGATAGACTAGCAAATACTTACTTTCCTCTTTCAGAGGAGCTGGCCTGGCTCCTCAGTGAGAGCAAGACTGTGAGGGAGGGGGGAGCTGGGCTGGTTCCTGAGAGAGAGTGAGGGAGGGGGGTGGGGGGAGCTGGGCTGGTTTATCATTCAGAAGGTAAACACAGGCCTGATGGGAGATCCCCCCCCCCCCCCATCCACCACCCCCGGCTGGTCCGGATTGCTTGTTCGGATTGGAGGGCAATATTGAGTGTATATTAGTTCAGGGCTTTACTCTTTCTCTCAGGTGATGACAATGTCTTCAGGTTGTGTTTCGGGGCTGGGGGTGGGGTGTGGGGTGCAGTGAACAAGGGAGGAGGCAGGCACAGTGCTCCAGCCATTTGGGGATCTCCGTTGAAGATGGTTTCCTCCTGGTCATTTCTGATGCTCATGACAATGTGACAAGTCCAGGATTTACCTCAGGACCTCACTGTCACTATCCCAAGTCAGCTGACTCTTTGATTATTCCGTAAGTTCTTGTCAAACATCACAATTGCTAGGGGATAACTCTTGGTATATCACATGAACACACTGCGATTAAGGATGGACATTTCAGAATTCTCGCCCAGTTACAGCAAGGACAGAGATCAAGAGGTGACAATTCTGACTGATATTGCATCATCAGCTCCAAATTCCCAAGTGGGGGGGGGGGGGTCCCAGAGTTTATCTTTCATTCTATAAACTTCGAAAACAACCAGTTCACCCAGCAGCACCTCACAAAGTCCACCCACTGATTCTTCACAAGCCAATGTCAAGTCAAACACATTGAACTTCAGAAAGAGTCATTTCACATCATTTGGGAACATCCGCCAAGGTTGCGATGACCTTTTAACACTCTCTCCCAATCAAATATATGGCACGTTGAACAAAGTCAAACAGCCCTTCACAAACAGGGGAGAACAACTGACAGCAAGCTTGACTGTGAGGTACTCAGAACCATAGAATCCTTCCAGTGTAGGTAGAGGCCACTCAGCCCATTGAGACTGCATCTACCCTCCAAACAGTGTCCCATGTTATCCCCTATAACCCTGCATTCCTCACGGCCAATCTACCCTGACCTGCACATCTTTGGACTGTGGGAGGAAATCGGAGCACCCGGAGGAAACCCACGCAGACACGGGGAGAATGTGCAAACTCCACCCAGACAGTCGCCCCGAGGCTGGAATCGAACCTGGGACCCTAGCGCTGT
>NW_025194020.1:2625-4000 GCF_004010195.1 Chiloscyllium plagiosum | reverse complement strand
GTGAACATTGCTCAGGGATAACGTTAGAACTATTCAACTTTTGGGCTGATAAAGATACCCACAGTTGGATCCAGTTCCCATAGAGAAAATGAGGTCTGCAGATGCTGGAGATCAGAGATGGAAATGTGTTGCTGGAGAAGCGCAGCAGGTCAGGCAGCATCTAGGGAACAGGAGAATCGACGTTTCGGGCATTAGCCCTTCTTCAGGAAGAAGGGCTAATGCCCGAAACGTCGATTCTCCTGTTCCCTAGATGCTGCCTGACCTGCTGCGCTTCTCCAGCAACACATTTCCATCTCCAGTTCCCATAATCCATCAATGGTCAGCCTGGTCAGTCTGAGAATGTTCACAATTGCTCATGCATGGAAAATGCTTTCTCAACAACATGCCAATCATCCTCAGTTGAATCTTTATATCTAATGTGTGTCAAATGAAGATTGGTGCCTCTTGGGCAGCACAGTGACTTAGTTAGTAGCTGCTGCCTCACAACACCAGGGGCCCGGGTTCGATTCCACTGTCAGGCAACCACTGTGAGGAGATTTCACATTCCCCCCACCCCGTACCCCCATGGTTTTGCTGCAGTTTCCACCCACAGTCCAAAGATGTGCAGGTTAGGTGGATGAGCCATGGGGAATGCAGGAACAAGATAAGGGATTGGTCTGGGTGGGTTGCCCTTCGGTGAGTTGGTGTGTATCAGACAGGTCAAATGGCCTGTTTCCACACTTTTGGGATTCTACGATTTCTTGGATTCCTCAATAGCCAGTTTGTCTGAGAACTTTGTCCATCTATATTTGGTATAAAAACAAAAACAAACAGCACCACCTATGCGTGGGTATCCACATGAGATCAAGATCAAGAGATTTTTGAGTGCGAGCAGCAGCAGAGTGTAAAGGAAGGCTACAGCTAAGGTGAGGAGAAAGTGAGGTCTGCAGATGCAGATGCTGACATGTCCAACTCCGCCCCCACGCCGACCTCTGTCCCCGCCTGCAGGCCTAACCCCGCCCCCACATCCAGCTCCAGTCCCACACCAGGTCCTAGCTCCCCGCCCTGCCGTGTGTTCACCATCCCTCCAGACTTGCCCCTCTCTGAGGATGAAAGATCAGTCCTCAGCAGAGGTCTCACCTTCGTTCCCACACGTTCTCGGGTCAATGAATTCAATACACGGAGTGACACCGAACAATTCTCCCGCCGCCTTCGCCTCCGTGCCTTCTTCTTCAACCAAGACTCTCGCCCACCCTCTGACGACCCCTTCTCCCACCTCCAACACACCCCGTCCACCTGGACACCCCGTGCTGGCCTCCTACCTGCCCTCGACCTCTTCATAGCAAACTGCCGCCGCGATATTAACCGCTACCTGAACTCCCACACCCCTCCCACC
>NW_025194020.1:0-424 GCF_004010195.1 Chiloscyllium plagiosum | reverse complement strand
AGAGTGAGTGTGTGTGAGAGAGAGTAGAGAGAGAGTGTGTGTGAGAGAGAGAGCTCCGCCCTCATTCCCTGGACTGCCCCAGAATTAGGGGCTGGAGCCGCAACAAACGCTTTGTAACTCTCGCCTGGATACTTTGTTGCGAGCGCTCTTATCCCTGAGAGCCTGAGGATCCCCTCTGGCCGTCCGTCCCTCTCCCCACACACACAGACACAGACACAGACACAGAGCGCGCCCCTGGAGCTGCTTCCTGAGAAGCTCGGGGTGCTGCCTCCCCCCCCCCCACCTTGGGTCACCGCAGCAAGATTATCGAGAAGGCGGGAAGTAATGGGTTTGCAGCCCCTGGAGTTCAGTGACTGTTACCTGGGGAGACCTTACTTTTGGGAAAGGTTGAGAGCACACGAAGCCGAATTGGAAAAGACCAACA
>NW_025194019.1:0-4000 GCF_004010195.1 Chiloscyllium plagiosum | reverse complement strand
GTCTTAATTTACAGTTTGAGATTTTCTAATGCATCGTGCATGAATTTAATGACATATTAAGTGAAAGCCTGAGTTTCTAACCTCCAACCAAGGACTGTGATCCAATCGCAAGGTTGTCATTGTGGCATCAGGGATTATGTGATCTGTCTAACACCCTGCACTTTTCCACATCCAGATCTGAAATGGAGCAGATTCTCAGCCACTTGTTTTTGTCCCAAGTCCGAAAGTAAGGATAAAGTTTTTCAGTGAATTTATTCTCAGTGAAAGTGTAGAGATGGGACTTGGTATCTGCACCATAAAATGAAATTGTTCCAGACTCATAACTGAGATAAATTCCAACCTTCCTGGGGATTTCACTGGCAGGGAGAGGGAATCGAGGGGAAGATTTAGCAATAAACTGACTCCCATCCACCTCAATTGTCCAGTAACCAGTCTCTGGGCTCAATTTGATTCATCCCCTCCTCTCCAGCTACCTCCAGTCTCCAGTTTTGATTTCCTGCAACTTCCACTTCCCAGTAATGCCTCCCCAATGTGAATCCCTCTGATCCCAGCACAGATTTCCACTCTGTAAACTTCTTCCCGGCGTTGCTGTCTGGATCCATCTCAAACTCTTCAGATCCTCAGAGACCTTGAGCCAGGGATTGGCTGTTTCCACATTCAGGGTCACAGAGACTGGGAGAAAAACACAGAGAATTAGAGACAGTCCCTGAGGAGCAGGTGAAGAAGCACTGGGATCAGAGGAGGGGCCAAGGGAGAGACCTGCTATTGATCAGATGGGGAGGAAAAGGAGAGACAAGCTGGAAATAAAAGGAGGTGGAGGGAGAAATCTGCTGGGGGTCAGGGGTGGATACAATCAATGATTTCATAGGCAATGAATTTAAAAATAAATTGCATGGATAGCTGAAGGAAATAAAATTACAGGGTGACAGGGATTGAATGGAGGAGTAATCAAGTGAGGGGATTGCTGGCATGGACTTGATGGGCCAAATGGCTTCCTTTTGAGCCTTAAATGACTCTATGCTTGAACAAATCATTGCTGACTAACCTTAATCAATATACTTGTCAGAGTATAGATAGGAAGAGAAACTAAAAAAGATATTTCAAATATTAATTAAATATCAATTAATAACTGCAGCATGAGGAAGTATTTCTTACTTAATCTCAGAGGGTGGTTAGGATTGGAGGCAGATTTATCATCTGAGGTTTTCATCAGATAATTGGGGAAAAGAATACATTTGAATGGATTCAGTCACAATGTGGGGGAGTAGGATGAATTAATTTACTTTCTTGAGAGTTAATGCAGGCATAATGTGCCTTCTTCATTCCATATACAGTATACATATATCCAGGTTTTCTGGTTCATCTGACCTATCAATATTGACACCAAATATTACATGTGCCATCTTCAATTTTACTGATAGTTCTCAGCTGCTTTAGTTAAACACTGGAAGAAGTGTTCATGAGGTGTTCTCACCTTATCCCTTATACCTTATCTAACCATATTACATTTCCTTTTGTCCAAAAGAGGCCCCATTTTACTTCTTGCTATCCGTTTACTGTTTACATGCCAGTAGAAGGGTTTCACCATTCTATTCTTACATTCACGCTTTGCCAGTCTTTTCCACCTAACTCTTCCTTCCGTTATTGTCTGCTGGTTTTCGCTTGAAGCATTCTCCTGACTTTCATCATCATATACCCTCATCTTAGTTATTTCCCATCTCCCTCATCATCCAAGGAGCCTGGTTTTGGTTTCCTTCTTTTTCACACTTGGTGGACATACTTAACCTGTAGCTGAAACATCCCAGTTCAGGGATTAGCACTAAACCAGTTGGTAGTAAGGACCTCACCAATGTGGGATTTCAACAGTGAGACAAAGGCTGAGTGAATTACTGACTGAATCAATTTCAAATAGTAGTCAAAGTGGAAACTAAACAAGGATATACTTTCCAAGTTCAATTTGTAGGGGCAAAGTCAGATCAGGTAAATCAGTAAAACAGCCAAAGTAAACGAAGTAGCTGCCTGAATCTGGCTGTGAGAAGGGCTTATGCCCGAAACGTCGATTCTCCTGTTCCCTGGATGCTGCCTGACCTGCTGCGCTTTTCCAGCAACACATTTTCAGCTCTGGCTGTGAGAACTCAAGCATCTGAATGCCTTTGTCTAAGTGAAGTGTTGATTAGAGTAGCTAAACAGTTTCTCTGGGCAGACTTTTCCAAGCAAGGATTCAATGCATGGTTGGTAAGGAATACAGTCAGTGTGAAGGAGACATAAGCCAATCAGACAAAGGCTGAGTGAGCTAGTGACTGTACTCGAACAGTCTCAACCGGGACCTTGGGTTCATGTCACATTACAGGTGACCACCATTGCACTATACACACACAGATACTCCTATACACACACACACATACAGGCACTTCTATACACACATACACATGGACACACATACACACAGATGCGCACACAGACACCCACACACACTCTTTCAGACACACAAACTCCCACGCTCACACATGCACCCCCTCACAGACTTAAGATACTCTGCATTCACTACACACACATACTTACACTTTCTCACACTCACAATCCCCAACCCAGACAGACACACACACACATAGACAGACAAAGACCCACATATATTTTGTGGGGTGAATTTGTACTTGCAGAGTTACATTGTACTTTGCTCAAAAACTGCATACATTCATGTAGAACTCTGAGCTCACAAACTGCATGAATATATGTAAAACTCTGTTATCTTACTTTTTAGATTAGAATCAATCTAAACATCAGGTTTAGACAGAGAACATACGGGGCTAACACCTTCAACATATTGTCTAGCTATCACCATTGTTAACAGCTAACCAGAGAATGCAACTTTAAAAAAAAGGGTTTTGTGATTTACACATGAAAGAAGTGAAACTATCACTTTATTCTAACAGATGAAAGGCTTAACAGACAATTAATTCTTCAATGTATAATTTCAGTTACATCACACTGCAAATTTTTGCTATAAATTCTGTGTTACGATCGAGCCCTCCACAATCACCTGATGAAGGAGTGTCGCTCCGAAAGCTAGTGTGCTTCCAATTAAACCTGTTGGACTATAACCTGGTGTTGTGTGATTTTTAACTTTGTACACCCCAGGCCAACACCGGCATCTCCGAATCATGGATAAGAGGTGGACATTCTGCTCCGCCCCAATTGGTTGATTGACAGTGGCGGACACAATGCCCCACCCTTCCTCCTGATTCAATTCATTCATATTAGCTGCATGACCCTATGATCTTTAACTTAGAAGCTCTACGTCTAAGATCACCCTCTCTCACTAGTACTTGAAAAAGGAGCCATGCTATGGAAGCTTCTGTTTTCAAATAAACCTGTTGGACCAAATAACCTGGTGTCAATTGAGAGTGTGGTTTGACCCCAGTGCTGCTTTCTGACAGAAAGGTACCCCCGTAGATCAATAAATGAACATGATACCAGGTCACATTTAGAATTATGACTTAAATTCAAAATATTGTGGATGCTGAAACCTAAAGTAAAAACAGAAAGCTCTGACAAAACTCAATAGCGATGGTGGCGCCCGTCCAATATGACTCCATCCATGCTGAACAGAGATAGAAACAGATTTTATGCTGCTGAAAAAGGAGCTACGTTCAGGTAGAACAAAAGGGAAGGCATGAGATAGGGTTACATGGCTGGAGGGATTAAATTACAAAGGTGTCATGGAACAAAAACAATGGGAATGGTATGGTAAAAAAACAAAACACTAGCCCACATTAGGGAGGTGAGTGCCAAGTGGCATTAGCATGTAATATGCTGGGACATTGTTTGGAATTCTACCCGGGCAGATGATGGAATTTGAATCCAATTAAAAAAAAGAATTAAGAGTCTATTAATGACCATGAATCTGTTGTTGATTGTCAGGAAAAACCCATCTGGTTCCCTAATGCTTTTTAGAGATAGAACATTACAGTGCAGTACAGGCCCTTTTGCCCTCGATGTT
>NW_025194018.1:0-4000 GCF_004010195.1 Chiloscyllium plagiosum | reverse complement strand
TTAAAACTGATGACATGCTGGGTTTGAGGGGCAATTTACTTTCTGCATGCTCTCTTACAATACTATAAAAAGGAAGTTATGTTTTAGAAATTGCAGTGGGATAATGTTAATAAAAATGAGTGGTGGAGCAATTTGTTATGTTCACAGGGGATTAATTAACCTTGAATATGTTGACTTTCTTACACATTCTGCAACCTTCAGTCACTTACAAAGATTGGCTTCATTAAGTTTTGAATTTAGTGAAGCAATTGTTACACTATAGTACTTAAAGTAACATGAAACAGAGAATGTTTTCCATCAGAGCTTTGAATCTTGATCACATATCAACCTTTAAAGTGTGGAATGTTGTGACTGAGCTATATTATTCAGTGATGCACTTTTAAAATCTAGAAGCATGTAGGTATATCTGCGCTATTTCACATGTATGCTCATTGTAATGTAACGTTCATGCATGTTATTAAATGGAAAAACCCTGGATTTTATTTGCAGTTTTGAACTCCTAAAGCATTCTTCTTTCTTCCCTAAAACTGTTCCGATAGAGATTAGTGGCCTTTAAATGTCAAAAGATATTAGGCAACAGTGTGCCATTCTTTCAATTAGCAAGAACTTCTTTTATCAATGACCTGGAGGTGCCAGTGTTGGACTGGGGTGGACAAAGTTAAAAATCACACAACACCAGGTTATAGTCCAACAGGGTTATTGGGAAGTTATTGTATTGAGCAATCACTGCAGTCCAAGCAGTATATTGTATTGAGCAATCACTGCAGTCCAAGCAGTATATTGTATTGAGCAATCACTGCAGTCCAAGCAGTATATTGTATTGAGCAATCACTGCAGTCCAAGCAGTATATTGTATTGAGCAATCACTGCAGTCCAAGCAGTATATTGTATTGAGCAATCACTGCAGTCCAAGCAGTATATTGTATTGAGCAATCACTGCAGTCCAAGCAGTATATTGTATTGAGCAATCACTGCAGTCCAAGCAGTATATTGTATTGAGCAATCACTGCAGTCCAAGCAGTATATTGTATTGAGCAATCACTGCAGTCCAAGCAGTATATTGTATTGAGCAATCACTGCAGTCCAAGCAGTATATTGTATTGAGCAATCACTGCAGTCCAAGCAGTATATTGTATTGAGCAATCACTGCAGTCCAAGCAGTATATTGTATTGAGCAATCACTGCAGTCCAAGCAGTATATTGTATTGAGCAATCACTGCAGTCCAAGCAGTATATTGTATTGAGCAATCACTGCAGTCCAAGCAGTATATTGTATTGAGCAATCACTGCAGTCCAAGCAGTATATTGTATTGAGCAATCACTGCAGTCCAAGCAGTATATTGTATTGAGCAATCACTGCAGTCCAAGCAGTATATTGTATTGAGCAATCACTGCAGTCCAAGCAGTATATTGTATTGAGCAATCACTGCAGTCCAAGCAGTATATTGTATTGAGCAATCACTGCAGTCCAAGCAGTATATTGTATTGAGCAATCACTGCAGTCCAAGCAGTATATTGTATTGAGCAATCACTGCAGTCCAAGCAGTATATTGTATTGAGCAATCACTGCAGTCCAAGCAGTATATTGTATTGAGCAATCACTGCAGTCCAAGCAGTATATTGTATTGAGCAATCACTGCAGTCCAAGCAGTATATTGTATTGAGCAATCACTGCAGTCCAAGCAGTATATTGTATTGAGCAATCACTGCAGTCCAAGCAGTATATTGTATTGAGCAATCACTGCAGTCCAAGCAGTATATTGTATTGAGCAATCACTGCAGTCCAAGCAGTATATTGTATTGAGCAATCACTGCAGTCCAAGCAGTATATTGTATTGAGCAATCACTGCAGTCCAAGCAGTATATTGTATTGAGCAATCACTGCAGTCCAAGCAGTATATTGTATTGAGCAATCACTGCAGTCCAAGCAGTATATTGTATTGAGCAATCACTGCAGTCCAAGCAGTATATTGTATTGAGCAATCACTGCAGTCCAAGCAGTATATTGTATTGAGCAATCACTGCAGTCCAAGCAGTATATTGTATTGAGCAATCACTGCAGTCCAAGCAGTATATTGTATTGAGCAATCACTGCAGTCCAAGCAGTATATTGTATTGAGCAATCACTGCAGTCCAAGCAGTATATTGTATTGAGCAATCACTGCAGTCCAAGCAGTATATTGTATTGAGCAATCACTGCAGTCCAAGCAGTATATTGTATTGAGCAATCACTGCAGTCCAAGCAGTATATTGTATTGAGCAATCACTGCAGTCCAAGCAGTATATTGTATTGAGCAATCACTGCAGTCCAAGCAGTATATTGTATTGAGCAATCACTGCAGTCCAAGCAGTATATTGTATTGAGCAATCACTGCAGTCCAAGCAGTATATTGTATTGAGCAATCACTGCAGTCCAAGCAGTATATTGTATTGAGCAATCACTGCAGTCCAAGCAGTATATTGTATTGAGCAATCACTGCAGTCCAAGCAGTATATTGTATTGAGCAATCACTGCAGTCCAAGCAGTATATTGTATTGAGCAATCACTGCAGTCCAAGCAGTATATTGTATTGAGCAATCACTGCAGTCCAAGCAGTATATTGTATTGAGCAATCACTGCAGTCCAAGCAGTATATTGTATTGAGCAATCACTGCAGTCCAAGCAGTATATTGTATTGAGCAATCACTGCAGTCCAAGCAGTATATTGTATTGAGCAATCACTGCAGTCCAAGCAGTATATTGTATTGAGCAATCACTGCAGTCCAAGCAGTATATTGTATTGAGCAATCACTGCAGTCCAAGCAGTATATTGTATTGAGCAATCACTGCAGTCCAAGCAGTATATTGTATTGAGCAATCACTGCAGTCCAAGCAGTATATTGTATTGAGCAATCACTGCAGTCCAAGCAGTATATTGTATTGAGCAATCACTGCAGTCCAAGCAGTATATTGTATTGAGCAATCACAGCAGTCCAAGTAATGCATTGCATAGAGCAATCCCAGCAGTCCATGCAGTATAATCTTTCGAACAATCATAGCAGTCCAAGCAGTATATTACATTAAGCAATCACTGCAGTCCAAGCAATATATTGCATTGAGCAATCACAGCAGTCCAAGCAGTATATTCTATTGAGCAATCACTGCAGTCCAAGTAATATATTGTATTGAGCAATCACTGCAGTCCAAGCAGTATATTGTATTGTGCAATCACTGCAGTCCAAGCAGTATATTGTATTGAGCAATCACTGCAGTCCAAGTAATATATTGTATTGAGCAATCACTGCAGTCGAATCAATATATTGCATTGAGCAATCACTGCAGGCCAAGCAGTATATTCTATTGAGCAATCACTGCAGTCCAATCAGTATATTGCATTGAGCAGTCATAGCAGTTGAAGCAGTATATTGTATTGAGCAATCACTGCAGTCCAAGCAATATATTGTATTGAGCAATTACTGCAGTCCAAGCAGTATATTGCATTGAGCAATCACTGCAGTCCAAGCAGCATATTGTATTGAGCAATCACAGCCATCCACACGTTACAATGTACATGATTGACAGGAAACTGTCAAAGCTAGGACCAGAGTTACAAGTTGAATCAGTGATTTAAATAGAAACATGCGATCATTCAAGGAGTTGCAAAACAATGGAGATTATATATTACACATACCGCCAGAGGAGCCAATAAAAGGAATTGCTGCAATTTCATTCCGTTTTGCTTGAGCCATCCACAGATTAGTTATTGGGATGAACTGAATAATGAAACGGGTATAGAGAAGAACCAAAGACCTCAGAACCTCAGGAAAACAACTGACGAACAAACTACCATTCTTCCAAGTTTGAAGAAAACATGTTTGGAGAAAATAATGAAATCTCCAGCTCAAATGAAGTTATAAAGTCAAGGTGTTTTATGGCAAAATGTTGCAGTAGCATATATAACAGATATATAACAGTAATAGTGGAGTAACAGTAATAATAAAAACCTTTCGGGATATAGTG
>NW_025194017.1:3051-4000 GCF_004010195.1 Chiloscyllium plagiosum | reverse complement strand
TATTCACACACTTCCAGTCCAGGTACAGCTGGTTAGAGGTAGAGTAAGAGTAACAGTACCTCTACTCTATCAACCAAAAACTAAAGCGCCCTTGATTCTCAAACACAGGATAAAGTTCCCTCTATACTCTCCCCATCAAATGCTCCCATGACGGGTGCAGTATCTGGACAGATACAGAGTAAAGAGCAGCACGGTGGCTCAGTAGTTAGCACTGCTGCCTCACAGTGCCTGGGACCTGGGTTCGATTCCAGCCTCAGGTGACTGTCTGTGTGAGGTTTGCACATTTTCTCCATGTCTGCGTGGGTTTCCTCCAGGTGCTCTGGTTTCCTCCCAGAATCCAAAGATGTGCAGGTTAGGTGGATTGGCAATGCTAAGTTGCTTATAATGTTCAGGGATGTATATGTTAGGTGCATTAATCAGATATAAACGAATGGGAATGGGTGGGTTACTGTTCAGAGGGTCAGTGTGGATTTGTTGGGCAAAATGGCCTGTTTCCACACTGGAGGGATTCTATGATCTATAAAGTTCTCTCTACTCTTTTAAACTGAAAATAAAACTCTCTCTACACTGTCCCCATCAAAAGCTCCCAGGACAGGGACAAAGGGGACAAAGTCACGTTTCCTGCTTTAAGCTGAAAGTAAAACTGACAGCTGTCCTACCCACCACAGACCCACTACCCAGGAAAAATAAAACGCAGGATCCCTTACATCTCTAATCGGAGATGAACTGCACCTCTCTGGAAGAAACATATCGCCAAACGGTCATCTTTTGCAATAGTCTTGTCAAAAGCCTACAAAATAATCATTAAAATGAACTATGAATTTTAATCATAATGAACCACATTGCTCCCTTTTCCTCCTTACTGGCTCCCCTCTTGCTCCTCTTCCTTCTTCCCTCTTCTGTCTCTCCCCATTAGTTCTACCTTTCCCTATCCTCTGCCTCCACACAC
>NW_025194017.1:0-1152 GCF_004010195.1 Chiloscyllium plagiosum | reverse complement strand
AGGGAGGGGGAAGGGGGGGGAGGGGGGGAAGGAGGGAGGGGAGGAAAGGAAGGGGGGGGAGGGAGAGGTGGGGCAGAGGGGGAGGGAGAGACTGAGGAAGGGTTAGTTGGTGGAGGATGTGGGGACAGAAGTCATTGGGCTAAGTAAAATCACAGGCCATTTGGCCCATGTATCCCACAGTGACCCTCCGAACATCTCACCCACTGAACATCTCACCCAGACCCACTTCTCTTTCTCTTCACCCCCCAACCTGCATAACTTTGTGCGAACACATGGAGGAAACCCACATAGACACAAGGAGAATGTGCAACCTCCACATAGTCACCTGAGGTGGGAATTGAACCCGGGTCCCTGGTGCTGTGGGGCAGCATTACTAACCAATGAATCACTATGCTGTCCCACGTTGTGACTAATGGCTGAAGGGGAAAACAAATCTCCTTATTCCTCCCTCTGTGTCCCCCCACTCTCTGCTATGATGTGGCGATGCTGGTGTTGGGTGGACAAAGTTAAAAATCACAACACCAGGTTATGGTCCAACAGGTTTATTTGGAAGCACAAGCTTTTGGATCACTGTTCCTTCAGCTAGCTAGTGGAACAGGTTCAAAGGACACAGAATTATAGTTTAGAGATTGGTATATTTTTATTGGTGCAAACTTGGTGGGCCCAAGGTCCCCTCTGTACTATGATTCTATGACTGCACAAGCAAAATATCCTAGATTAGGGCTATACAAACTGTGTTTTAAAGATAGGCAGTGGAGTTGTAATCATTGTTTTGGCTATAGTTTATCCTCCAAAGTTAAACATCTCTCAACACCAGGTTATAGTCCAACAGGTTTATTTGAAAGCACTAGCTTTTGGAGCACTGCTTCATCAGGTGATTGTGGAGAATTTGTTGGACTATAACCTGGTGTTGTGATTTTTAAACTGTACACTCCAGCCAAATACCGGTGTCTCCAAGTCATGTTTATTCTGCAGACAGTGTTAGAGTGCAACAACTATCTGGTCATTTTCACCTTGTTAATTGTGGGAACTTGTTGAAAGATAGTTTTGGCTGTCATGCTTCTTTTGAGTATAGCAATCTTCAAAGGTGGATAATTAACTGTAGAATACCTTGAGATTAGATTCTCTACAGTATGGAAACAGGCCCTTCGG
>NW_025194016.1:0-4000 GCF_004010195.1 Chiloscyllium plagiosum | reverse complement strand
GAGCATGCGTATGCACCGCCGGGCGGGGAGGGCTGCGTAGCTAGCGCGCCCCCGCGCGGTAAGGGCTGGGCAGTGAGCATCGTGCACACCCCTCCCCGCCCCCCAACGTTAAGGACTGCCTTAACGTTGCTCTAAAACAGCCAGAGATTACAAGTTACACCCTAAACATTGACTTCTCCGTCCCCCGATGCTGCCTGGTTTGCTGTGTTCTTCCAGCCTCCTGTCTGTGTATTCCAGAAACTTTGACCTTGGAACATTATTAAGCTGGGGTTAAAATCCTTTCACATCAATTAGCCAAGTGTTTGCAGCGATGCAATGTTTTTACCTCTTACAGATATAACGATCGCAGTGAAAAGGGGGGTATTGAGGATCTTGTCCACAGATAACAACAAAAAAATACATCACAGTCTAGCTCAGCTTTGGTTTGATGAATCCAGGCAGCTGTTGGCGAACCAGAACATTATCACTTTATGTGATACATGTGTGACCCTGATGGTTTCCAAACCACAAATCGCGTCGTTTGCTGCTCAGTTCCCCCCCCCCCCCCCCCCCGTGTCTCCCCCTCTGTGTGACTGGTGTATCTTAGTTCTCCCTCTCTCTCTCTGAGGGAGCCATCTGTACACTAAGATTTGTCTTTCAGTCCCCTCTCTCTCTCTCAGGGAGTTTTCTGTACACTGACTGGCATCTCTCAGTCCCCTCTCTGCCTCACAAGGATGAGTACAAACACTGACTGGTTTCCCTCAGTTCCCTCCACTCACTCACACACTCACTCTCTCTCTCTCTCAGGGACATATCTATACAGTGACTAATGTTTCTCGTTCCCCCTTTCTGTCTCAGGGAGATATCTGTACACTGGCTGGTGTCTCTCAGTCCCCTCTCACTCCTTCAGGGAGGTATCTGTACACTGACTGGTGTCTCTCACTCCCCTCTATCCCTCACAGAGAGATATCTTTACACTAACCGGCATCTCCTGGTTCCCTCTCTACCTCACAGGGATATGTCTATACACTGACCAGTTCCCTCAGTGTCCCCTCTCTCGCTCTATCTCTGTCTCACTCTCTCTTTTTCTCTCTCCGAGACATATCTGTACAGTGACTAGTGTTTCTCATTTCCCCACTTTCTCTCTCAGGAGATATCTGTACACTGACTGGTATGTCTCAGTCCACTCTCTGCCTCACAGGGATAAGTCCAAACACGGACTGGTTTACCTCAGTTTCCCCACCCCGCCCCGTCCCCACCCCAATACGCTCTGTCTCTTTCCTATCAAGGAGATATCTGTGCAGTGACTAGAGTTTCTTAATCCCACCCCCCCCCACCTCTGTCTCAGGGAGATAACCGTACGCTGACAGGTGTCTCTGAGTTCTCCCTGTTTCTCTGTCGGGGAGATATCTGTGCGCTGACTGGTCCCTTTCAGATCCTTTCTCGGAGATATCTGGACGCAGGCCGTCTCTTTTTTATGAATTTTGATTCTTACTGCATTCAAATTCCACCATTTGCCATTGTGACATTTAAACCCAGGTCCCCTGAATTTGACCAGTGTCTCTGGGTGAATCATCTCCAGATAACACCATTGAGTCACTGCCTCATTTTGCCGCTAAGTTACTGAGGGTAACCCGCTCCCCCTTCCCCCGCTCCCTCGGATTTGGCAAGTTATCGGGAAGGCTAATGGACTGGTACCTTTTACCACAAGATGGCTTGAGTAAAGGAGTCTGGCTTCAGTTGTGTAGGAGCTTGGTTAAGGCCACCTCTGGAGTGCAGTGGGGACATTTGGACCCTTACCTCAGGGGAAAGGGAAGAGTGAGTGTGAGAGAGTATGTGTGAGAGGGAGACAGTGACTTTGAGTTTGTGCACACATCTTCCCCTTTTTAATTCACTAGATTCAAAGATGCCAACCACGGGCATTAGAAACACATGTTTTATTGGCATTTCTGGAAGTCTCAGTCACGTATAATTTCCCTTCACAATGCACAACTTCAAGCTGTGCTTAATTTAGAATAAATTACTCTGTAAAAATATAACGGACAATTCCTTCATGTAAACCCTCTGTTTCAGCCCCTCTGTTTCTCGCCCTCTGTTTCAGCCCCTCTGTTTCAGCCCCTCTGTTTCTTGCCCTCTGTTTCAGACCTTCTGTATCTCGCCCTCTGTTTCAGCCCCTGTCTTTCTCGCCCTCTGTTTCAGCCCTTCTGTTTCCGCCCCACTGTTTCTCGCCCTCTGCTTCAGACCCTCTATGTCTCGCCCTCTGTTTCAACTCCTCTGTTTCTCGCCCTCTGTTTCTTGCCCTCTGTTTTTTCCCCTCTGTTTCAGCCCCTCTGTTTCTCGCCCTGTGTTTCAGACCATCTGTTTCAGACTCTCTGTTTCTTCCTCTGTTTCTCGCCCTCTGTTTCTTGCCCTCTGTTTTTTCCCCTCTGTTTCAGCCCCTCTGTTTCTCGCCCTGTGTTTCAGACCATCTGTTTCAGACTCTCTGTTTCTTGCCATCTGTTTCTCGCCTTTGAATCTTGACAAACCTCACTTAACGTAAAATTCATTGTTAGTGCCCAAAATCTGACTGCCACTTCTATTTTCATCTGTGCAACTATCCCCTTCAACACTACCAAAAACGGACTATTTGTTTGAGAGAAGAATAGCCACTGGAGATTTCTGAACTACCTTGTTACCTTCCCTGACAGTTACCAATCTATCTGATTGATCCTGCTGTGTGACCAGCTCTGTAAATCTACTGGTCATAACACTCTATATCTCTTGAATGCCCGTAGTGACATTTAGCCTAAAAAGAAGCTCTCAATAGCACCTTATATAAAAACTAACTTCTCCTTCTTACCCACAGATTTTAATCTTAATCATGTAAATGATTTTTAAAAATTAAACATACAAATCATTTTAAAAATCAAGCTCTTCACTGAAATAATCAAAAAAATGCCTCCTCCTCAAATCCTCTAACTGTCAGCTTTCAATGTCCAGATTTTTAAAAAATCTCCAGACCACCCACATGTAGGCCTCTCCACAAGCGCACAACTCTAAAAGTTCCAAAAACCAATTCAAAATAAAAAGTCTTATACTTTTGTTATATAATAACTCTAAGAAATCTACAAGAAAGCATGCCACTCAGGAGCTGCTCCAAAATCCACATGAGGAAACTGATATCAAAAATGACCCTTGAGGAATATCAAGGAAGCAGAAAATAACTTATTCTAGAAAGTAGGAGGATTGGCGAATAGAATTAAGCAGAATTACAAGGCATTTTAGTTGTATAATTAGGAGCAAGAAATGAAACAACATCACAGAGACCAGTATCCCATCACTAAGTCACCCTTGGCTTACATGTGGAAAGTCTTTGACACTGGTCCAGCTGCCTCAGAGCCAGCTGTCAGGGTAAACAGAACCTCTGACACTCCTGCTTATATCTGTCAGCCGGAGCTCCCTGTTTGGGACTGTTAAGCTGATCCAATCAGGGAACTCATATTCTATGAGGTTCACTTGGCTGACATTGTTAAAATCACTATAGCGGGTAGCTAGGAAAAGGATAGGTCCTCTCAAGGACAAAGGAAGGAATTTGTGTGGAGCAGAGAAACTGGATGAAGTCCTTAATGAGTACTTTGCATCGGTATTCACTAAGGAGAAGGACTTGGTTAATGGTAAGTTTAAAGAGAGGTATGTTGATATTCTGAGGTATGATGATACTCGGGTATATCAATATTAAGAAGGAGGATGAGATGGATTTCTTGAAGAACGATAAGGTAGACAAGTCTGAAGAGCCCAATGGGATCTAATGCAGGATACTGAAGGAGGCACTGGAGGAGATTGATGAGCCCTTGATAGAAATCTTTGTATTCTCTTTAGCCACAGGCGAGTGCCCAGATGACAGGAAAATAACCAAGATTGTTTCTTTTTTTTAAGAAGGAAACCCCCCAGGATAATCCAGGAAATTGTAGGCCAGTGAGCCTTACATCAGTGATAGAGAAATAATTGAAGAAAATTCTTAGGGATCGAGAAGAACAGCATC
>NW_025194015.1:1355-4000 GCF_004010195.1 Chiloscyllium plagiosum | reverse complement strand
ATTTCACCGCAGCAAGGATATAGCAGAAAATAATGAGTGAATAAAATAGTCCACAAGAATGTTAAAAGGAAAAGTAAAGACAGCTCACGGGAGCCATGAGCATTGTGGAATTGATAATACCTGGTGAATTAGTTCCATTTTACCTCTTTGGTAAGTTGATTTGAGTTGAGGTCGACATTAGTTGAAGTTTCAGAACAAACAGAGACCATTTCGGGATTGGGAGTGAAAAACTCATCAGACACACTGAGGGATGAATCTGACATTGACGAGTGGTACATCTTTTCCTGAAAACATTACATTGAACAAAATTAATTCATGCCACCTCTTAAGCCATACATGCAATTAACACTAAGAAGTGATCAATCCTTCCAAACACCTCAGGCTTTCTTCTTTAAGAAGTTCCACAATAATATTTTGCAGAAAAAAACCGCAGGCTCCCCTAATGGTTCATGAACTTTATCCAAATTGTAGCTGAGCCATGCAGACCAAGAATGTCTAAGATTCAATCTCAGTCATGGTGGCAGTAGTTATGCTGCAAGTGGCCTCGAAATCACTGAGAGGCAAGAACAAACTGTGACTGTTGCTCTTAATTGCTATCTAAAGATTCTTGCTCAAAATACACACATGGATGCTTACAAAGGGTCAGGTTTTGGCTGGGCTGATGTGCCTCTTGAGCTGAATTTGCTGCTGACACTTTGGAAGTGTAACAGATTGCAGTCAGTGTCTATGGGCTAGAACAGGTCAATGACAGCTAATATCTGTGCCAGAGGTTGCTGTCATTGGGAGGGTGAAAGTTGGGAGAGGATGATAGATGAGGAGATGTAGCTGCTGGTAGGAGAAAGGCAATTAGTGGCAACTGCTATCAACACTTATAGCTCATTACAGTCTACCTACCAATAACAGAGACTAGATAAGCATGAATGCAGCTTCTTTTGAGGAAGCAGAAATAGATCAAAGCTATAGTCAGCAGAGTGTTATGCAAAGTCACCTTTAAACTGCATGGGTACATAAGCATCAAGCAATGGGGAACTCACCATGCACATGCTAACACTGGCAACTTTAAGATACCACATGTAGACCAATCTTAAAAGAATCAAGTCAGCCAAGGAATAGGCCACACACACCAATGGGAAATTACAAGGCTACCGATGGTGTGGACTGCGGATGCCATGGCACTCACTATAGGCTGGGAAGCTGCTAAGCAGATAGGTACAGTCATGAGAATGAAAATTGCACAGAATCACAGAATTGCTTCAGCACAAAACGAGGCATTTTGGCCCATCATGTCTGCACTGGTTTTCTAAATAAGCATAATGGCTCAGTGCCATTCCCCTCCCTTTTCCCCATAACCCTGAAAGTTGTTCCTGTTCAAATAATTATCTAATGCCTTCTTGAATGCCTGAATTGAACTTGCTTCCACCATAATTCAACAGTATGTTCCAGATCC
This sequence comes from Chiloscyllium plagiosum, assembly GCF_004010195.1. Lineage (NCBI taxonomy): Eukaryota > Metazoa > Chordata > Chondrichthyes > Orectolobiformes > Hemiscylliidae > Chiloscyllium > Chiloscyllium plagiosum. Next base: position 2,553 of record NW_025194015.1, on the reverse strand, counting down.
TAATCAGTCAATGTGTGAAGAAGTTCTTTCTTATATCACATTTACTTCTTTGGTTAATTGCCTTATTGCTGTGCCCGCTTGTTCTCTAACTTTTTATGAACAGTTTCTTACCATTTACTTATATCCAACCCACAACTTACCACATTTCATCCTAGCTTACTAAGTCAGGAAAAGAGCCCCTATACCAATCACTGGGGTATTCCATTGCAAACTTTCCCTTAGCCTGAAAAATATCCATTGATCATTTCCTATCCCTCATCCAATTTTGTAGCTACACAGCTACTGTCTCCTTTCTTCCAGAAGCTGTATTTTTCTCACAAGTCTGTTATGTGGCACTATACCAACACCTACAATCAGAAACCATTTCTGCCACCTGCAAGAAAAACTATTTCTGCTACCTACAATCAGACAACACATCATCCTCCGCCATTTTACCACCTACAATCAGACCCCATCACCAGAGATATATTTTTCTCCCCACCCCTATTGGCATTCCGCAGAGACCATTCCCTCCACGACTCCCTTATTAGGTCCACACCCCCCACTAAACCAGCCTCCACTCCTGGCACCTTCCCTTTATGCTGCAAGAGGTATAAAACCTGTGCCCACACCTCCCACCTCACCACCATCCAAGGCCCCAAAGGGTCTTTCCACATCTAGCAGAGATTTTTCTGCACATCCAAATACCTCATCTAGTGTATCCGTGGCTCTCGATGTGGCCTCCTCTACATTGGGGAGACAGTATGCCAACTCATGTAACGTTTCAGGGAACATCTCTGGGACACACGCATCAAACAACCCCACTGCCCTGTGGCCAACCACTTCAACTCCCCTTCCCACTCCACCAAGGACATGCAAGTCCTGGGCCTCCTCCACCACCAAATCCAAGCCACCTGATGCCTGGAGGAAGAACGCCTCCTTCTGCCTTGGGACCCTCCAACCATACGGCATCAACATCGATTTCACCAGTTTCCTCATCTCCCCTCCCTCCACCTCATGCCAGATTCAACCCTCCAACTCAGCACCGCCCTCTTGAGCTGTTCTACCTGTTCTTCCTTCCCACCTATCCGCTCCACCCTCCCCTCCGACCTATTACCATCAACACCCATCTCCATCTACCTATCGCCTTCCCAGCTACTGTCCCTCGGCCCTACTCCCACCCTTCTATTTATCTCTCAGCTACATGCCGGCCCCCCCC
>NW_025194015.1:0-1323 GCF_004010195.1 Chiloscyllium plagiosum | reverse complement strand
TGTGGACGGCAGTGATGGTCAGGCTGGGGACGGTGTGTGGACGGCAGTGCAGGTCAGGCTGGGGGCGGTGTGTCGGTGCAGTGAAGGTCAGACTGGGGGCGGTATGTGGACGGCAGTGATGGTCAGGCTGGGGGCGGTGTGTCGGTGCAGTGAGGGTCAGACTGGGGGCGGTGTGTGGACGGCAGTGATGGTCAGGCTGGGTGCGGTGTGTGGACGGCAGTGAAGGTCAGGCTGGGGACGGTTTGTGGACGGCAGTGAAGGTCAGGATGGGTGCGGTGTGTCGGTGCAGTGTAGGTCAGGCTGGGGGCGGTATGTGGACGGCAATGATGGTCAGGCTGAGGGCGGTGTGTGGACGTCAGTGCGTGTCAGACTGTGGGCGGTGTTTGTCATGCAGTGATGGGTCAGGCTGGGAACGGTTTTGGAAGTCGGTGAGATTCAGGATGGGTGCAGTGTGTGGACGGCAGTGAAGGTCAGTCTGGGCGCGGTATGTGGACGGCAGTGATGGTCAGGCATGGGGCGGTGTGTGGACGTCAGTGCGTGTCAGATCTGGGGCGGTGTGTGTCATGCAGTGATGGGTCAGGCTGGGGACGGTTTTGGAAGTCGGTGAGATTCAGGCTGGGGGCGGTGTGTGGATTGCAGTGATGGCCAGGCTGGGGGCAGTGTGTGGATTGCAATGAGGGTCAGGCTGGGGACGGTGTTTGGATGGCAGTGATGGTCAGGCTGGGGGTGGTGTGTGGACGGTGGTGAGGATCAGGCTGGGGGCGGTGTGTGGATTGCAGTGATGGCCAGGCTGGGGGCGATGTGAGGACGGCAGTGAGGGTCAGACTGGGGGCGGTGTGTGGACGGCAGTGAGGTTCAGGCTGGGGGCTGTGTGTGGACAGCAGTGATAGTCAGGCTGTGGGCAGTGTGTGGACGGCGGTGGTGGACAGGCTGGGGGCGGTATGTGAATTGCAGTGATGGTCAGACTGGGGGCGGTGTGAGGACTGCAGTGATGGTCAGGCTGGGGACGGTGTGTGGACGGCAGTGCAAGTTAACTCTTGGTGCTTATCTGCTATGGATTGAATTTAATTGCATTTTGGGACTTTATGATGATATTGAGTAGCCATTACCAATTATTAAATACAAACACTGTAAAAGGTAATATTGATGAAGCTTTAACCTACTTGCTGTTCTTGCAGACCACTCTACAGACCTTAGAAAACTGCCCCACTTGTCAATTCTAGCTAATCAGATTTTATGTCTTATTTGAATTTGAATCACAACTCTGAAAAGAAAGCATGTTAATTCAAAGACTAATGAGTCAGTTTAAATGCAACCTGACGG
>NW_025194014.1:0-4000 GCF_004010195.1 Chiloscyllium plagiosum | reverse complement strand
GGCCCTTCAGCCCTCAATGTTGCGCCAATCTGTGGAACCAATCTGAAGCCCATCTATCCTACACTATTCTATTTTCATCCATATGTCTATCCAATGACCATTTAAATGCCCTTAAAGTTGGTGTGTCTACCACTGTTGCAGGCAGTGTGTTCCATGGTCCTACTACTTTCTGAATAAAGAAAGTACCTCTGACATCTGTCCTATATCTATCACCCCTCAACTTGAAGCTATGTACCCTCATGCTAGCCATCGCAATCCGAGGGAAAAGGCTCTCACTGTCCAACCTATCTAACCCTCTAATTATCTTATATGTCTCAATTAAGTCACCTCTCAACTTTATTCTCTCTAACAAAAACAGCCTCATGTCCCTCAGACTTTCCTCATAACATATTCCCTCCATACCAGGCAACATCCAAGTAAATATCCTCTGAACCCTTTCCAGTGCTTCCACATCCTTCCTCTAATGCAGTGACCAGAACTGTATGAATTATTCCAAATGTGGCCGCACCAGTGTTTTGTACAGCTGCAGCATGATCTCATGGTTTCGAAACTCAATCCCTCTACCAATAAAAGCTGACACACTATGTGCCTTCTTAACAACTCTATCAACTTGGGTTGCAACTTTCAAGGATCTATGAATCCCTCCCTCCTGCACCATCCCTTAGCCACGCATTTAACTGTTCTCTCTCCCTATTCCAAGTGCAGTCTAACCAAAGTTTTATAGAGCTCTTAAACTCAATCCTCCTGTTAATAAAAGCCAAAACACCATATGCTTTCTTAACAACTCTGTCCACCTGGGTGACAATTTTAAGGGATCTATGTACCTGCACACCAAGATCCCGCTGTTCCTCCACACTGGTGGCTAGTTTTCTGCCTGTTTGTCCAATGTAGTGTTTGTTACAGTTCTTGCAAGGTATTTTGTAAATGACATTACTGGTTGCTTGTTGTCTGTATAGGGTCTTTCAAGTTCATTAGCTGCTATTTTTGTGTTGATTGGTTTATGGGCTACCATGATGCCAAGGGGTCCAAGTAGTCTGGCAGTCATTTCTGAGATGTCTTTCATGTAGGTGAGTGTAGCTAGGGTTTCTGGGCGTTTGTTTGGGATTGTTGCTGAGAAATCACTGTGTACCCGTTCTTTTTGAATGCACTGTATAGGTAATTTTCCTCTGTTGTGTCGTTCCTCTGCTGCAGTGTGTGTGGTGGCTTGTTGAAATAATGTTCTAATGCAACTTTGTTTATGGATGTCGAGATGATTGCTGCTGTAGTTCAGTATTTGGTCCATATCTTTTGTTTTCCTGTTGATGCTGATTTGAAGCATTGGTTGTTCGCTCTACTGCAACATCTAGGATTGGCAGTTTGTTGTTGTTCTCCTCTTTAGTGAATTTTACGCCAGTTAAGGGTATTATTAATGGTCTTGAAGGTTTCCTCTAATTTGTTTTGTTTAGTGATGACAAAGGTGTCATCCACGTGGCAGTTTGGGTTGGATGGTCAGTAGAGCTGTTTGTTCGAGTCTCGGCATTACTGCCTCTGCCAAGAACCCTGATATTGGAGATCCCATATGTGTTATCCGTTGATTTGTCTGTAGATTTTGTTGTTGAAGGTGAAGTGGGTGGTAAAGCACAAGTCCACTAGCTTGACGATACTGTCCTTGTTGATGAAGCTGGTGGCGTTTGGTGTATGTGTTCTGGTTCTTCTGGTAATGTAGTCAGTGTTTCCTTGGTCAGGTTGATGTTGATGGATGTGAACAGTACTGTTATATCAAAGGAGACCATTATTTCATCCTCTTCTATCTTGGTGTCTTTGATGGTCTTCAGGAATTCTTGGGTGGCGTGGATGGAGTGGCTGAGTCTTCTACTAAGTGTTTTAATCTTTGGTGTAGTTCCTTGGCTGTACGTTGGTGTTCCAGGTAGCGAGATTATGGGTCTGAAGGGAGGTTCCTGGTTTGTGAATTTTGAGTAATCCGTAGAATTGTGGCATGTTGGATCTGCCTGGTTTCATTCTTTGGAAATCTGTCTTGTTTAATTCTCCAGATTTCTGAAGCTTTTTGAGTAAGGCTGTGATTCGGTTCTCTAGTTGTGGGGGTGGCTCTATTGCCACCTGATGGTAAGTGTCGGTATCTGCAAGCAGCGTGTTCACGTTCTCAATTGTAGTGTGTTCGGTTTAAAATGGCTGTCAAGCATCCTTTGTCTGCAGATAGGATAATAATGTTTTGATTTTTTTGAGTCCTACTAGTGCTTTCCTTTCTTCTGTATTGAGTGTGTTTCCTTCTTTTTTTCCTGCTTAGTGTTGGTGCAACTGTCTGTCTGGTGGGTTGCTGGGTTTCTTCTGTGAGTTTGTTGTCTTTCAGTGTTGTTTCTAATGCTGCTATGATTAATGATGCCCACAACAGAGTCCATAAATACAGGAAATTTTGCGCCAAACAACTTTACTCGCTAATGTGACAGACCATGAATGGACAGACACAGTAGAACAAGCCATAGATTTTAGACAGCAACAAACACAAAAAAATGAAAAAAGCTAGACTTGCAGAAAAAACTCTACAAACTCACACAAAATAGCAACACAGACAACCTAGAAGTATGGATAAAAAACATAACTGACTGACTCTTAACACTGAAAAAGCCATCTTAGTAAGAGGATTAAATTACAACATTTAATGTGGGATGTGAACAAGAAAAATTTCTTAACAGCATTAGAGACAACACTGAAAGACAATGAACTCACAGAAGTAACCCAGCAATCCATCAAGCAGACAGTTGCACCAACACTAAGCAGGAAAAAGGAAAGAAACACACGTAGTACAGAAGAAAGGAAAGCACTAGAAGGACTCAAAAAATATAAAAACATTGTTATCCTACCTGCAGACAAAAGACATTTCATAGCCATTTTAAACCGAACACACTACATTGAGAACGTGAACACATGCTTGCAGATACCGACACTTACCATCAGGTGGCGATAGACCCGCCCCCACAACTAGAGAACCAAATCATAGCTCTTTTCAAAACAACTTCAGAAATCTGGAGAATTAAACAAGACAGACTTCCAAAAAATGAAACCAGGCAGATCCAACATGCCACAATTCTACGGATTACTCAAAATTCACAAACCAGGAACCTCCCCTCAGACCCATAATCTCGCTACCTGGAACACCAACGTACAGCCAAGGAACTACACCAAAGATTAAAACATTAAGTAGAAGACTCACGACACTCCATTCACTCCACCCAAGAATTCCTGAACACCAAAGACACCAAGATAGAAGACAATGAAATAATGGTCTCCTTTGACTTAACAGCCCTGTTCACATCCATCAACATCAACTTGGCCAAAGAAACACTGACTACACTATTAGAAGGACCAAAGACACATACACTAAAGGCCACCAACTTCTTCAGCAAGGACAACATTATCAAGCTAGTGGACCTATGCCTTACCACCCACTTCACCTTCAACAACATAACCTACAAATCAACGGAACATCCATGGGATCTCCAATATCAGGATTCTTAGCAGAGGAAGTAATGCAGAGACTCGAACAAGCAGCTCTGCCAACTATTCAACCCAAACTTTGGATCCGCTATGTGGATGACACCTTTGTCATCACTAAACAAAACATATTAGAGGAAACCTTCAAGACCATCAATAATACCCTTACTGGCATAAAATTCACAAAGAGGAAAACAACAACAAAGTGTCACAGTAGAGCAAACAGCCAATGGGGAACTTCAAACCAGCATCTACAGGAAAACAACACATACGGACCAAATACTGAACTACAGAAGTAGTCATCCCAACACCCACAAAACAAAGCTACATTAGAACATTATTTCAATGAGTCAACACACACTGCTATGAAAGAGCAGAGGAAAGTCACCTATACAGCATATTCAAAAAGAATGGGTACCTGATGAACACAGTCCACTGAATTCTCAGCAACAAACCCAAACAAGCAGACAAAATGCATCTAGAAACCCTAGTCATTCTCCCCTACATCAAA
>NW_025194013.1:2772-4000 GCF_004010195.1 Chiloscyllium plagiosum | reverse complement strand
CGGACGAGACAAAACAAAACAAGATGCGGATCTTGGAGCAAACGGCCACCGGGGGCCAAGAAAGTTGCATCCCGAAAGCTCTGACATGGAAAAGTGTAACTGATCGTATTGCCTACTTTCATTGGGGATTTCCTCTCTGTCTGGGTCGGCGCTGATCCCCGTGCTGTCGTCTGTCAAGATTAAAGGGACATCATCATCGACAGGCAGCGTCACCGCCATCGTCCAGTCTATCCCCACACCTCAAACTGTCGCCGCCGCGGAGGAGGGAGGAGGGGATGACGAGAGCAGGGGGCGGGTCCCTTACTCCTGGCTGGTAGGTGATTGGTCCATATCGACGGTCGGTCGGGCGGGCGGCCTCCAGAGCGAACGTCATTCAAAGGCGAGGCGTCCAACAGGTTTGCATGAAACCCGCCTCCTCCCACGTGAGACGGCGCGGCCACGGGGTCAGAGGGAAAAGGTCGCCCGTCTCTTAGCAACGGAATAACTGTCGCCGGCAAACAGAAGGGCGGTGATGGGTGAGTACGTCCGCTCGCGGCTGAGGCGGGCTGGGCTGGGGTGGGGGCTTACCATCCCGTTACAGCGAGCTGATGAGCGGTCTTTGGGGTCGCAGCTGAATATTCTCAGGCAGAATGTCTGAGAGATCACAAAGTATCTGGAGCTCGCTACCTGAAAGGTTTCTAGAGTTGGGAATTAGAGTCATAGAGATGTACAGCATGGAAACAGACCCTTCGGTCTAACCCGTCCATGCCGACCAGATATCCCAACCCAATCTAGTCCCAACTGCCAGCACCCGGCCCATATCCCTCCAAACCCTGCCTATTCAGATACCCATCCAAATGCCTCTTAAATGTTGCAATTGTACCAGCCTCCTCTGGCAGCTCATTCCATACACGTATCACCCTCTGTGTGAAAAAGTTGCTCTTTTATATCTTTCCCCTCTCACCCTAACCTATGCCCTCTAGTTCTGGACTCCCCGACCGCAGGGAAAAGTCTATTTATCCTATCCATACCCCTCATAATTTTGTAAACCTCCATAAGGTCACCCTACAACCTCTGCAAGGAGTTATGAACCTGCACTCCAAGGTCTCTTTGTTCAGCAACACTGCCTAGGACCTTACCATTAAGCGTATAAGTCCTGCTAAGATTTGCTTTCCCAAAATGCAGCACCTCGCATTTATCTAAATTAAACTCCATCTGCCACCTCTCTGCCCATCTGGTCCAGATCCTG
>NW_025194013.1:0-2000 GCF_004010195.1 Chiloscyllium plagiosum | reverse complement strand
TCTGTGTTGATTCGGTCGCCTGAGATAGAAATAGAGAGGTCGAGGAAGGGGAGGGAGGAATCTGAGACTGTCCAGGTGAATTTGAGGTCGGGGTGGAAGGTTTTGGTGAAGTGGATGAACTGTTCAACCTCCTCGTGGGAGCACGAGGCGGCGCCGATATAGTCATCGATGTAGCGGAGGAAAAGGTGGGGTTGGGGCCAGTGTAGTTGCGGAAGATGGATTGTTCCACATATCCTACGAAGAGGCAGGCATTGCTGGGGCCCATGTGGGTGCCCATGGCTACTCCTTTGGTTTGGAGGAAGTGGGAGGATTGGAAGGAGAAGTTGTTCAGGGTGAGGACCAGTTCAGTCAGTCGAAGGAGGGTGTCTGTGGAAGGGTACTGGTCGGTACGGCGGGAAAGAAAGAAGTGGAGGGCTTTGAGTCCTTCGTGATGGGGGATGGAGGTGTACAGGGACTGGGTGTCCCTGGTGAAAATAAGGCGTTGGGGACCGGGGAAGCGAAAATCATGGCGCAGGTGGAGGGCATGGGTGGTGTCCCGAACGTAGGTGGGGAGTTCTTGGACTAAGGGGGACAGGACCGTGTCGAGGTATGCAGAGATGAATTCAGTGGGGCAGGAGCAGGCTGAGACAATGGGTCGGCCGGGGCAGTCAGGTTTGTGGATTTTGGGCAGGAGGTAGAAGCGGGAGGTGCGGGGTTGTGGGACTATGAGGTTGGAGGCGGTGGATGGGAGATGCCCTGAGGTGATGAGGTTCTGGATGGTCTGGGAGATGATGGTTTGGTGGTGGGAGGTGGGGTCATGGTCAAGGGGACAGTAGGAGGAGGTGTCCGCGAGCTGACGTTTAGCCTCAGCGGTGTAAAGGTCGGTGCGCCAAACTACTACCGCGCCTCCCTTGTCTGATGGTTTGATAGTGAGGTTGGGGTTGGAACGGAGGGAGTGGAGGGCTGCACGTTCCGAGGGTGAGAAGTTGGAGTGGGTGAGAGGGGTGGAGAGGTTGAGGCGGTTAATGTCGCGGCGGCAGTTGGCTATGTAGAGATCGAGGGTGGGTAAGAGGCCAGCACGGGGTGTCCAGGTGGATGGGATGTGTTGGAGGCGGGAGAAGGGGTCGTCAGAGGGTGGGCGAGAATCCTGGTTGAAGAAATGATCAGACCTTCACGAACTCAGGAGCTCTCTCTGTTCTCTGCAGCAAAAGGCACTTTTCCCTGAAGAAAACCAGTTTATGAGATTAATAATGAATAAGTCAGAGAATAACTCCTACACCTTCTGCAAACCAGTGAAAGCACCTAGGGATGGATGGCCTACATGGAACCTTCTGATCAGCACGAGAATCATCTCAACAGATCCTGTGAAGAAAGACCATTGAACTGCTTTCCCAAACTTCTCGGTCCATAACACTTTTTTTTTTGCCCGTGTATATATAAAGGGGGGTTTATAAGAGGGTTATAGTTTTGACTAATTGAGTTATATGCCTATGGTTCATAAATGTTTACCAATAGCTAGAGCCTATTTAATTTTAGGAAATAGTGACTTTTGTTAAGTTCAGAAATCTAGTCCATACTATCAAAATCAGATAAATTGAAGAATTTTTCATACTTGTATGAAGTTTTTAACTTTTGCAAAGACTCTGACTTGATTTCTACCAGACTACCTCATTGGGGTGCAACATTACCACAGCGTATAGGTCAAATGTTGGATCAACAGTGATTTTCCTGTGCTTCTCTTTTGACTTCAAAAATATAAGCATCTCTACTTAGTTAAATGAAGTGTAACCAGATTTTTAACAGCATACTAACATCAAAATTCCTGCTAAACACCCTTGCTAGCCCAGGGAAACTAATTTTATTTTTCTGAATCCAAATTTGTTTGCAATGAAACTTCTACATTTTTAATAAGTATGTCTTTAAAAACTGTTTATCATCATTGTACCTAACTAAATCCATTGATCATTTATTTCATTTTCTGAAAATTTGTGATTTTGAATTTTGGCTGTGTTATGAATACT
>NW_025194012.1:2782-4000 GCF_004010195.1 Chiloscyllium plagiosum | reverse complement strand
ACTTCATTTGTTTCCCCAAAACAGGCTATCGTCCAAAAAGGCTGGCAAGCAGCTGGTATTGGGCAGGTCAGAATCACGAATGTAAAGGGATTGCAGGGCTCATCTTTTCTGTGCAAAAAGGGGGCATGGGGAAGCAAAGGTACAGACTTTGTAGCAAGCAAGGGTATGGAAACGTTAATGCTAAGGAGTGCCTTAAGCATCACTTACTAAGCTGCCACACAGGTTTAGGTGAAGAGCAACTGCTGATCTCAAAGGGGTAAGACCTACCATCAGGGTCTCAGTCTCTGAAGCAATGTCCATCACATATGTATAGTTTGTACTTAGTTGCCGTCATCCATCTTGCAGAAGACAACAGCATCTTCTCAATAGGCTGCCAAGTTTAGTTTCTACCACATTAGAAACTAAATGTGCAAGCCCTGCACATCCCTTCCTAGAAATGGTTCTGGCAAAAATACATCATATTGTGAGTAACAGTACAGAGAGTTCATAAACTATAATGAGCAGCAAAATAGATTGTTCACACAACTGTAGAGAATCATCGTGAATGATTATGATGTGGTAGGCATCACAGAGACATGGTTGCAGGGGGGTCAGGACTGGCAGTTAAACATCCAAGGATTTTCAACTTATCGAAAAGACAGGAAGGCAGGCAGACGGGGCAGGGTTGCCTTGTTAAGAACAAAATTAAATCTATGGTACTGAATGACATAGCGTTGGATGATGTGGAGTCTGTGTGGGTGGAATTGAGGAACCACAAAGGCAAAAAAACCAGAATGGGAGTTATGCACAGACCTCCTAATAGTGGTCAGGACCAGGGGCGCAACATGTATCGGGAAATAGAGAAGGCATGTCAGAAAGGCAAGGTCACAGTGATCATGGAAGACTTCAGTATGCAAATGGACTGAGTAAATAATGTTGCCAGTGGATCCAAAGAAAAGGAATTCATGGAATGCTTACAGGATGGCTTTTTGGAACATCTTGTCATGGAGCCCACAAGGGAGCAGGTTATTCTGGACCTAGTGCTATGTAATGAACCAGACTTTATAAAAAAATCTTAAAGTAAGGGAACACTGAGGAAGCAGCGATCATAATATGGTAGAGTTCAGTCTGCAGTTTGAAAGAGAGAAGGCAAAATTGGATGTAATGGTGTTACAGTTAAATAAAGATAATTATGAGGGCATGAGAGAGGAACTGACGAAAATAGACTGGAAGCAGAGC
>NW_025194012.1:0-1356 GCF_004010195.1 Chiloscyllium plagiosum | reverse complement strand
GTGCAGGGTCAGGTGAATTGGCCGTACTAAATTGCCCGTAGTGTTAGGTAAGGGGTAAATGTAGGGGTATGGGTGGGTTCGCTTCGGCGGGGCGGTGTGGACTTGTTGGGCCGAAGGGCCTGTTTCCACACTGTAATCTAATCTAATCTAATCTTAGTGAACTGGTAATGTATATGTCTGAACTAATGAACTGGAGACACATGTGATATCCCACAATGGCAGCTGCAGAACTCAAATTTAGCTAATGAAATAAATATGTAAAAAAAAATCACTATCAGCAATGGTGACCACAAAACTACCAAATTGTCATAAAACCATCTAATTCACGAAGAACATTCAAGGAAAGAAATCTATTGTCCTTATCTAGTCTGTCCAACACATGGCTCCAGATACACAGCAGTTTGATTGACCACTTTCTGAAGTGGCCCAGCTAACTCTCAGCTTGTTTATTCCTGATTGGGGATCTAAGCCACAGGGGCTGAATATCAGGATAAAGGATTGATCATAGAGGATTCCAATTGGAAGAAATCTTTTCACTGAGGGTTGTGAATGTTTGGAACTGTCTTCCTCAGAGAGTTGGGAACGCTCTGTCATTCAATTCATTGAAGACTGAGATAAATACATTTTTAATCTCTCAGGGAAGCCAGGAACATGAAGATAGGTAAGTCAGGGTGGTACACAGGTCAAGCAGTCTCAAAGGGTGGAAGTAGTCTACACCTGATCCTCTTCCAGTTTTATTGAAAAAAGGAGCTCACTAGCACCTGCTCAAGGGAAAGTAAGGATGAGCAATGAATGCTGACCTCGCGAACAATGTCCATATCCCAGAAATGAATAAAAACAAAATGTGTTGGCAGTTTCCAGTTTGAAAGGATGACAAACCTTCATGTCCTGTAACTTCACCCAGCCCTATAAGATCTTGGCATTCCTTCAATTGTGGCCTCTTGCAGAGCTCTGGCTGTAATCATCACAACGATGGTGGCTGTGCCAATAGATGGTTGGGTCCTAAGCTCTGTAATTCCCTCCCTGGATTTCGCATTCTCTCCTCCTCCAAAATGCTCCTTAAAACCTACTTCTTTGACCTAGTTTTTTTTTGTCACCTACCCTGATACTTCCTTATGCAGTTTGGTCAGATTTTGTTTGAACACTCCGTGAAGTCTTTAAATGCTGAATATAAACACAACTTGTTATTGCTGTGGGTAAATGAACTCTCGTCCCAATGTAGCAATGAAAATGAAAATACCAGAGAAAACATTTCAGCGGGAAGCCGCTTCAGCACAGTCATGGATGATGATCTTTCCCTGACCGGGACAAATCAAATCGGAACCTTTGACTCATCCTCTAATTCATTTTTGTTTT
>NW_025194011.1:0-4000 GCF_004010195.1 Chiloscyllium plagiosum | reverse complement strand
TGGGTCCCTCATCGTTTTGAACACCTTTGTCCAACCTCCTTTCTGCTCCACTCTGAGGAGAACAACTGCAGTTTCTTCAGTCAATCAATGTAACTAAAGTTACTCATCCCTGGAGCCATTGCAGGAAGTATTTCTTGCACCGTCTCCAAAGCTTTCACATGTTTCCCAACGTTTGGTGTGCAGAATTTAACACAATATTCCCCTCGTTAAGAACTAGTTTTCTTCACCTCTAATGAATATTAGGGTTGTGTTTTCCAGCCCAAAAGTGGGAATGTAGGAGGTGTTTGAGAGGACATATAATCCATAAAATGCTCTGGGCACTGTACCTGTCCACTCTGCCATAATTTTACTAGTGACAGGAAGCTTCAGGGAGATCTGCCCAATTATGAGAAATTGAGATCATCAAATATCTAGTTAATGGCCATTTAAACATTGAAACACAGAAAATAGGAGTGGGAAGAGGCCATTTGGCTCTTCCAGCCCGCACTGTCATTCATGGCTGATCATCCATCTCAATCCCCTATTCCCACTTTCTTCCCATATCCTTTTATCTCTTTAGCCCCAAAAAAGCTATATCTAACTCCTTCTTGAAAACATTCAACATTTTGGCCTCAACTGCTTTCTGTGGCAGAGAATTCTGCAGGTTTGCCCCAGTCTCTGGGAGAACAAATTCCTCCTCCTCGCAGCCATATGTGGTATCCTTAGACTGTGACCCCTGGTTCTGGACTCCCTGGTCATCAGGAACATGCTTCCTGCACTTACCCTGTCCTGTCCCCTGAGAATTTTATAGGTTTCTATGAGATCCTCCGCTTATTTTTCTAAACTGCAGCGAACATAATCCTAACCAATCTAGCCTCTCTTCATGCATCAGTACTGCCATCTCAGGAATCCTGCTATCGCAAGGCCTTATCCTTCTGCTAGTGATTGAACTAGCGATTGGAGATGCCCAAGTTCATGTCCAGTTCAAGCAGCTTTCAGGACAGATCTGGTGGCAGACAGTGTTTGGGGCTGGAATGGATGCCTGGCCTGTCTACTCTGGCTCCTCGCCAGGACCTACCAGTCTGGCCCCAGCTACCTACCTTTGGAGTCAGCTGCACAGCCACCTGCCCGACTCATTGCAGCCTACCACAGGCAGTAGCTTTGACTCCCAGTGGTGCTACTAGTACTGAAGAGCTGCCAACCTCAGCTCGGCCAACAGCTCTCTGAGCAGGGGCTTCCTCTATGCTGACGAATGGGAGTTCTGCCTCAAGCCTTTTAAAGGCCAGCCAACTGCTAACTAACTGTGGGGATCACCTCCAGATTTTAGACACAGGTGCAGGCTCTACAGTTACCTACCTTCCACCACACAAAGCCCAGATCCATGTTGTGAATGTAGCTCAAAGGGAAATTTCAGCATTGATTTTCTTGGCTCTGTGGTCATACACAGATTATACCGCAGACTTATAAAGAGTTGTTTCTGAGAACATTGATCTTGTTTCTGTTTGTAGGTTTTGCATGCACTGTCAACATCACCGGCAGCCGAGATTGGCTTCTCAAGAATTTTGGCAGATTCCGTTCACAAGCTGATTACAGCAAGCTAATATCTCTGAACAGTAACTTCAAGGGAGTAAGTTATTCATGTCTTGTGGAAATACAAACAGTTTCTCAATTTGCTTTTGTTATGTTTGAACTACAGGGAGAGGCTGAATAGGCTGGGGCTGTTTTCCCTGGAGTTTCAGATGCTGAGGGGTGATCTTGTTGAGGTTTATAAAATCATGAGGGGAATGGATAGGGTGAATACCCAAGGTCTTTTCTGTGGGTTGGGGGAGTCCAGCACTAGAGGGCATAGGTTCAGGGTGAGAGGGGAAAAAATTTAAAAAGACCTAAGGGACACCTTTTTCACGCAGGGGGTGGTATGTGTATGGAATGAGCTGCCAGAAGAAGTGGTGGAGGCTGGTACAATGACAACATTTAAAAGGCATCTGGGTGGGTACATGAATAGATAAGGTTCAGAGGGATATGAGCCAAGTGCTAGCGAATGGGTCTCGATTAGGTTAGGATATCTGATCAGCATGGACATGTTGGACTGAAGGGTCTGCTTCCGTGCTGTGTATCTCTATGACTCTACAAGCATTTAGGTGTGCACTTGTGATGCCAAACCATATAAGGCTATGGGTCAGGTGTTGGAAAATGGAATTGAAATAGTGAGGTGGTTGTTTTTGACCAGCACAGATGTGATGGGCCAAACGGCCTTTTTCCATGATGTAGACCTCAATGGCTTTGATCCACTCAATCTCTCCTCATTAGACAGCCCCTCCACACCCAGAACTGACCTTCTCTGGACTACCTCCAGTGCCAGATTCTCTTTCCATGGATAAGGGACCAAGTATTTCAGGTGTGGTCTGACTAGTGCCTCATGTAGTTGTAGCAAGACCTCCCTATGTTTATACTCCATTCCCTTTGGAATAAAGACCGGCATTCCATTTGCCTTCTGATTGATTGAATCGGGTGGGTGCACATGGTTGAGGAAGCTGAAATGGTCTCCTCCTGCTCCCGTGACTGAGCATCAGTGTGCACAGGGACATTGCAGTCTGTCTCTTGTCCGCGGACAGTGGGTTTCTTCATAACCAAGCGGGCAATTATCCGGGATGGCATTCTCACGCAATGTTAAGCAGCCAGACCACCCCGAGCAGAGTCCTGAGTTTCGGCGCTGTCACGTTGTGTTAACTTGAGAAGAGGAAGCTGTCAGTGGAATTGGGGAATTATTCATGGTTTAATGATACACTCTGAGAATCCCTGCACAAAAGAGCAGAGTGAATGTCGGTTTTTGTTAACTGCCTTTTGCAGACTCGTATCGTGCATTATTAATTTGTTTTGCTTATATCCAGCTGAGTAGGATAGATTGCGCCTTTTTAAAGATTAAGTGCCCCATTTTCTGAAAAGTCTGCAGTTTTGAAGTTCTTTTTGTCATTCTTGAGCTGTGAGTATCACTGGCTGGGCCAGCATTTATTGCCTGTCCTTAATTGCCCCTTGAGAAGGTGGTGGTGAGCTGCCTTCCTGAACCGCTGCACTCCAATGTCATCTGAGTACTGCTGGAGACAGTAAGGACTGCAGATATCGGAAGTCAGAGTGGATAGATGTCAAGCGGGAAGACCACCACAGGTCAGACAGCATCTGAAGGGCAGGAAAGTCAACGTTTCGGGCTAAAAGGATGAAGGGTTTTGTCCCAAAGGGTTGACTTTCCTGTTCCTCGGTCACAGCACTGCTGGGATCGATTTACAGGATTTTGACTCAGTGACAATGAAGGGAACTGTGATATATTTCCAAGTCAGGATGGTGAGTGACTTGGAGGGGAACCTGAAGGTGTTCACATGTATCTCCTGCCCTTGTCCTTCCAGATAGGAGAAGATCTCTGTTAAGAAAGTGCAGTCTGAGGAGCTCTGGTGAACTCCTACAGTGCATCGTGTCGATGCTACCCCTGTGTGTCAGTGGTGAAGGGAATAAATGTTGAAAGTAGCATCTGGGGTGCAAACAATTGAGCTGCTTTGTCCTGGATGGTGTTGAGCTTCTTGAGTGTTGTTGGAGCTGCACCCATCCAGGCAAGTGGGGAGTATCCATCACACTCCTGACAGGCTTTGGGGAGTCAGGAGGTGAGTTATTTGATGCCGGATTCCTAGCCTCTGGCCTGCTCTTGTATTGATATGGCTAGTCAAGTTCCATTTCGGATGTGTTATCACATACAACTGAACAGTTTTTACTCCTCCTCACTGAATCCTATGTTCTTTTTCACTGATTATCCTCCATCAATTAAATCACCCGTGTTTCCGTAATTAATCAAACCGCATGCAATGCCCAGCACAGGGCAGAATTCCTTCCCTTCACAGGGGCGGCACAGTGGCTCAGTGGTTAGCACTGCTGCCTCACAGCACCTAGATTTGATTTCAGCCTGTCTGTATGGAGTTTGCACATTCTCCCCGTGTCTGCGTGGGTTTCCTCCGGGTGCTCCGGTTTCCTCCCACAG